>NW_026877871.1:0-23471 GCF_032173495.1 Musca vetustissima | reverse complement strand
GATTTACTACCAATCTCTTGAATCTTCCTCTTTACCCATCAACCTCCCAGCCAATCTCAATATTTTATTCTAAGGCTAAATACAATGCGATTTAGTCCCTAAAAACTGAAATTATTGTAATTATTCCTCATCAAAATCTAAATTTCTGTATGGACCCACTGGTGACAAAAATCCAAACGCCTCTCTCTCCATGTTCATGTTCGGATATTTTTCTTCCATCATAAATCCCACTTTGAACTTCTTCCACTGTGGTTTATAATATCAGATCCTCGATATCTATAAGCACATTATCTGCACCCCCGAAATATTTCCCTTCGTTGCACCTCCCATTCTTTCGATCCTTCCTGTGATTCATCAACCTCCCGAATATTTTATTCTAAGGCTAAATACAATGCGATTTAGTCCCTAAATATTTAAATTATGGTAATTATTCCTCATCAAAATCTACAGTTTTGTCTGGACCCACTGGTGACAAAAATTCAAACGCCTCTCTTTCTCTCTCCATGTTCATGTTCTGATATTTTTCTCCCACCATAAATCCCACTTTGAACTTCTTCCACTGTGGTTTAAAATATCAGTCCCTCGTAATCAATAAGCACATTATCTGCACCTCCGAAATATCTCCCTTTGTTGCACCTCCCATTCCTCCTATCCTCCCTGTGCTTCATCCACCTCCCTTAACCGACCATTTGCTGTTCGGTCATGGATTGTACAGGTCCACTGCTTATTTTCAAAACAAAAATTAATGTTTATAATTTAGTGCTCTGTGTAAGCTCTCTCTTTAGGTTGGTGATAATTTTGCAGCCGCTGGTATTTAATTAAATTCCATGGCGTATTAGCTGCAACGTCAACAGCATGACAACATACTCACAAAAAATATCCACCATGGATTCACATAATAAGCCTCAGGATGAACATGGCTAAATGAAAATCTGTTAACATGAAATAAATAATAATTTAGAGTAAATAGCATGGCCTGGAGGTGTTCAGATTAAACGAGGCGAAGATAATCGGAAAAATCCAAGCTTTATACAGACCCTTGAAAATTAATTTTTAAAAATGCATCATTAAAAAATCCACGCCTTGGATAGGTTCTTGAAAATGTATCCTTAAAAAATCCAAGTCTTGGATAGGTCCTAGAAAATCCATCTTTAAAAAATCGACGCCTTGGATAGGTTCTTGAAAATGCATCTTTAAAAATTCCACGCCTTCGATAGGTCTTTAAACATGCATATTTAAAAATCCCACGCCTTTGAAAGGTTCTTGAAAATGTATTTAAAAATCATGGCTTATAAAGGTCTTTGAAAATTAATCTTTAAAAATCCCACGCTTTCGATAGGTCTTTGAGAATGCATCTTTAAATATTCCACGCCTTGGATAGTTCCTCGAAAATTAATCTATAAAAATTCCACGCCTTCGATAGATCTTTGACAATGCATCTTTAAAAATTCTACGACTTCGATAGGTCCTTGGATAGGTCCTTGAAAATGAATCTTTAAAAAATCCATTCCTAATATAGGTCCTTAAAAATTAACTTTAAAAAATCCATTCCTAATATAGGTCCTTGAAAACGAATCTTTAAAAAATCCATTCCTAATATAGGTCCTTGAAAATGAATCTTTGAAACATCCATTCCTAATATATGTTCCTGAAAATTTATTTTTAAACAAGTAAGGGAAGAAGTAAAGTCGGACTGGGCCGACTATACTATACCCTTCACCACTTTGGATATATTGTCCATATGTACCCTTACAATTGTATGCCAATGTTCTCTCGATGGAGCACACTCATGCCTTTCTGCCACATATGCTAAATTTAATTTCATTCGGGCAAATTTAGAGTCGTCAGCATATCATGGGACAAATTTATAGAAAACGATTTATAGCAAAATTAAAACACGCTATTCGGTACGTCGCACTGTTAAAAATTTAATCTCAATCATACACCCATTCGAAATATTAATGGAAGCTATGGCTACATCTGCACCAATTCCAACAAAACACATTAACATCATTCCAGTCTTAATCGAAATCTGAATCGATTTTCCCACAATTTACCACACAGCATTCTAGACTCAATTCAGTACACTATGCCAAATTTCGTGCAAATAGAAGAATATATAAAATCGGACGAAGTTATATATGGGAGCTATATCTAAATCTGAACTGATTATCAAGAAACTTGACACCCATCATTCTAGACTTAATTCAACACGCTCTGCCAAATTTGCTGCAAAACGAAGGATATTTAGGGACTTTAGTGCACGATTTACATAAAATCGGATGAAAATATATATGGGAGCTATATCTAAATCAGAGCCGATTTTCACGAACCTTGGCCGACATTACTCTCAGCTCAATTCAGTACGTAATGCCAAATTTCTTGCAAATCGAAAGATATTTAGGGTCTTTGGTGCACCATTTACATAAAATCGGACGAAAATATATATGGGAGCTATATCTAAATCTTGGCCGATTTTGATGAAACTTGGCAGACATGATTCTAGACTCAATTGAGTACGTTGTGCCAAATTTCGTAGAAATCGCAATATATATGTGGACTTTAGTGCACCATTTACACGAAATCGGAAGAAACTATATATGGGAGCTATATCTAAATCTGGACCGATTTTCTCGAAACTTGGCAAACATCACTCCAGGCTTAATTCAGTAAGTTATGCCAAATTTCGTGCAAATCGAAGGATATATAGGGAATTTGGTGCACCATTTACATGAAATCGGGCAAAACTATATATGGGAGCTGTACCAAATTTCGTGCAAATCAAATAAGAATTTAAATCCAATTTTTTTAATCAAAGGCATCTGAGAGTTTTTATAAATATCTGTTTAAAAATCCCAGCCTCCTTCTTGTCCTTAAAATATTTTTTTGTTGTAATTCAGACCTCTTGTGAGTCCTTAAAAATATATTTTTTAAATCCACGCCTGATTCGGATGACTGAAAACATTATCATTTTTTTAAATCCAGACCTTTCGGTATTGTAATTTTTCTTGCTTTTAAATTCAACTTCGTCAAATTGATATCAATTTGAGAAAATCAATTGAAATACAAAAGAAAAGAAATATTTTCTAATTAATTTCTCCAAAGTTGACGAAACGAAGGAAACTTTTATTCATTTAATTTTCTTTCCGTTAGTTTTCACTTTGTCCGGCTGTCAGCGGCTAGGCTTAAGAAGACAAAATCAGTCTTCGCTGCCATTTTCTTTAATTTTTCTTCGTGTTCTTATTTGAATGTTAATTCCTAGTTTTTATTACAGCACTTAGCCTTTTGCCATATTCAGGGCTTTGCTCTCCTTTACATCTTTCTTTTTTTCGATGAGGGGTTTATGCCACATTTGGCCTTCGCTCCATGAAGGACGTATTAAATTTGGCATTGTACCACCATTCGAGTTGAGGGGGTAATAGAAGGCCTTATTTTTGTGTCTACACGCTTAGACGACATTAAGGGGACAGTCATCAGGAAAATGTCATTGTTTTTGTTCTACTCGTTTTTGCATATCCTTTGTCTTAGAGGATATTTTATCCTAGACCATGTCGTCTTTTTCTTCGTCTTGGTGGTTGTCTTATCACTTCATTTATAAAAAAAAATACTCAGAAAGAAGGAAACATAACTATGAACCATCCGGTTTGCGAATTATAGCCACGAAACGGGCCAGAGGTGGGGAGGGGGATGCACGAAGACTGAAATAACAGTCACAGCAAAGTCAAAACCCCAAAATTAGCTTAAGAGGAAACAATGCTGTTAAGATGATGTTCATGGTCTTTGCACTTTTGTTTTGTGCGGAGGATTTAAAGCATTTAATTTATTTCAATGGTAAAGTCGTTAAGCAAGATGATGGACACTGCGAAGGATGGGAAAAGAAGAGACAAAAAGAAAAATAGAAAAGGATCGGAACCATTTTACCAGTTTCTTATTTTCTTAGCTCCATATCAGCTGAGAAAGAAAAAAATATATAAAAAATCAAGCACGGCTTTTCCATGCCCAATAAAATCCCATAAAAACAATGCTAATTTCCCTTCGACCCCCTAAACTGACATTTCACAGCCTTGCCACAAATTTGCCCAAGACGTTGGGAAAAAAATCGATATTTAAATAAGACAACTTAACATTTTCACAATTACCTAATGGCTATGTCTACACCCGAGTTGTGAATTGTTTTACAAAAAAAAAATCCTTTTTTATTGGAAAAGGGATTTGAAAAGAAAACACACACACAGACAACAAAAACAAATAAAGACAAAGGCAAATTGTGTCATTTATTTTAGGGACAATGTATTTTTTTATTTAAAAGATATATATATTTTTAAAGACATCCACGAATTAAAAAAAAATATTTTATACAAAATATTTCTAAGGTATCCACAGATGACTTGGAATTTTTGGAAATATTTTTAAGGCATTCACAGAAAAAACTACTTTTCAAGGACCTATCTAAGGCGTGGATTTTTTTAAATTAATTTTCAAGGACCTATACAAAGCGTGGATTTTTCAAAGATTAATTTTCAAGGACCTTTCTTCGGCATGGATTTTTTTAAGATTCATTTTCAAGTCCTTTCTAAGGCGTGGATTTTTAAAAATAAATGTTCAAGAACATATATTGGGAATGGATTTTTAAAGATTAATTTTCAAAGACTTATATTAGGAATGGATTTTTTAAAGATTCATTTTCAAGAACCTATATTAGCAATGAATTTTTTAAAGATTCATTTTCAAGAACATATCCAAGGAGCGGATTTTTTAAGGAATAATTTTCAATGATTTATATTAGGAGGGGATTTTCTAAAGATTCATTTTTAAGGACCTATCCAAGACGTGGATTTTTGAAAGAATAATTTTTAAAAATCTATCCAAAACGTGCATTTTTGAACGATTAATTTTCAAGGACCTATACACGGCATAATTTTTAAAAAAAATAATTTTCAAGGACCTATCCAAGGGGTAGAATAGTTAAAAATGCATTCTCAAAGACCTATCAAAGATGCATTTTCAATGACCTATGGAATTCGTGGATTTTTTAAGATGCATTTTTAAGGACCTATCCAAGGTGTGGATTTTTTAATGATTCATTTTCAAGGACCTATCAAAGTCGTGGATTTTTTAAAGGTTCATTTTCAAGGACCTATCCAAGGCGTGGATTTTAAAAAGAGTAATTTTCAAGGAGCTACCCAAGGCGTGGATTTTTAAAAGATTCATTTTCAAGGACCTATCCTAGACGTGGTTTTTTTAAAGATTCATTTTCAAGGGCCTATCCAAGGCGTGGATTTTTTTAAGATTAACTTTCAAGGACCTATCCAAGGCGTGGATTTTTTGAAGATGCATTTTCAAGGACCTATCCAAGACTTGGATTTTTTAAGGATGCATTTTCAAGAACCTATCCAAGGCGTGGATTTTTTAAAGATGCATTTTCAAGGACCTATCCAAGGCGTGGATTTTTCAATGATTCGTTTTCAAAGACCTATCCATGGCGTGGATTTTTTAAAGATGCATTTTCAAGGACCTATCCAAGGCGTGGATTTTTCAATGATTCGTTTTCAAGGACCTATGCATGGCGTGGATTTTTTTAAAAATTCATTTTCAAGGACCTATATAAAGCGGAGTTTTTAAAGATTCATTTTCAAGGACCTATATAAAGCGGATTTTTCCCATTCATTTCCTCTCATTTAAACATAAAGGCCTCCAGTCCTGCTATTTGCCCAAAATTATTATTTATCACGTGTTAACAGATTTTCATTTAGCCATGTCCATCCTGAGGCTTATGATGTGAATCCATGGTGGACATTTTTTGTGTGTATGTTGTCATGCTGTTGACGTTGCAGCTAATACGCCATGGAATTTAATTGAATACCAGCGGCTGCAAATTATCACCAACCTAAGGAGAGAGCTTACACAGAGCACTAAATTATAAATATTAATTTTTGTTTTGAAAATAAGCAGTGGACCTGTACAATCCATGACCGAACAGCAAATGGTCGGTTAAGGGAGGTGGATGAAGCACAGGGAGGATAGGAGGAATGGGAGGTGCAACAAAGGGAGATATTTCGGAGGTGCAGATAATGTGCTTATTGATTACGAGGGACTGATATTTTAAACCACAGTGGAAGAAGTTCAAAGTGGGATTTATGGTGGGAGAAAAATATCAGAACAGCGGGAGAGAGAGGCGTTTGGAATTTTGTCCCCAGTGGGTCTAGACAATACTGTAGATTTTGATGTGGAATTATTACCATAATTTAAATTTTTAGGGACTAAATCGCATTGTATTTAGCCTTAGAATAATATTGAGATTTAATCCTAGATTTTTTCCTCTGCGGATATTGAGATTCATTCCTAGTTTTTTTTCCTCTAAGCCAATATACGCACTCTAAAAGTCTATTGGAATCGAGAGAGAGAGAGGGAGAGAGGCGTTTGGATTTTTGTCACCAGTGGGTCCATACAGAATTGTAGATTTTTATGAGGAATAATTATTTTGCCTTAGAATAAAAAAATATTGAGATTTAATCCCAGGTTTTTTCCTCTGAAGATATTGAAATCCATTCCTAGATTTTTTTCCTATTGGCCAATATACGCACTCTAAAACCGAGACTATCGGACTCTTTGTAATTTTTTAATAGAATTAGTTTTTCATATTTCTCTTTCTCTTTGTTGAATTTCTCAAAGTGTTCCGTAATGAACCACATTTCTTCCCCGCTCCCTTCAACCATCCTCATAAACTACTAATAACTAACATTATTCGCACCGCACCGCACCAGCATCACATTTTGTCACCAGCAACAATTGTAAATTCTGTTCTGGCCAATAAATTCTTGATAAATGTATTTTTAATAAAGACAACAAGTTGTGTGTGTGTGTGTGAGAGAGTCTCTTTATATATGTGTGTGTACTTCCCAACAAGACATTTGTCTGTATTTAGCCAAAGAAGCGAGCCTGTAGTTGTTGTTACCCATTACAAATGTGTTCGAACAAATTATTGAGTCGACGGAAGACTGCAGGGCTGGCCAGCCAGCCATCCAGTCATCCAACCATAACCCTGAGGCAAAAGGAAGTTTGCTTTCATACTAAATGGGAAAGGCGTGTTTTGTGTGAAAATTATCGAACAACAAGTATAATTTGTAGATGTGTAAGAGTGTGTCTGTGTGTGTGTGTGAGAGTGTGCATTGTAAATAAACATTAAACAAATTACTTGACTAGAATGAATTGTAGTTGCAAATAGTTTATACACAATATGGACAGCAGCAATGGTAGTAGAGCATGAGAATAAATGTTCAACAAATTAGTTGTTTGGCGGGCGAAAGCCGGAACACAAACACACTCACAAAATAAAGGGCAAAGTTCTTGGAAAAAGGATAGACAGAATGAAAGAGTTTTGCAGAGACAATGTTAAGGCGTGGATTTTTTCGAAAGAATATTTTCGTGGACCTATACAAGGCGTTGATTCTTTAAAAAATATTTTAAGGGACCACATTAAGGTGTGGATTTTTTAAAAAAAAATTTTCAAGGACCTACATAAGGCATGGATTTAAAAAAATATATATTTTCAAGGTCCTATATAAGGCGTGGAGTTTTTAAAAAGTATTTTCAAGGACCTACATAAGGCGTGAATTTTTTTAAATATTTTTTAACAGGACCTACATAAGGCGTGGATTTTTTTAAATATTTTTTTTGCGGGTCCTGCATTAGACATGTTTTTTTTTTAATTTTCTAGGACCTTTAAACATCCAAAGGGAAAATGAACCCTGACATTTACTTTTCACCATTCTTCAAATTCAAGGAGGCCACATAACCAATATTTGAAACATGTTCCATAAATTTTAAAGATTAATCGTTTTTAATCTGTCTTCATATTTGTTTTTTTCGGCAGGGCTTTATCATATTATTCACATGAAATCGTTATTGTTAAGAAAAATAAGCCCAATAATGGCAATGTCACATAAACTGCTCAAGCAGAGAGAGCGAGAGAGATAGAGTGGAGCGGCTGGAGATTACACGTTTCTATATAAAGGAAAACATTCGGCAGCAGTTCATTTACCGTCTAGACAAATTGATGCCATATTTCAACATAAATCAAAAACTGATATTGACAGTTGAAGATTAAATTTTTAATGAAATGAAAAAAAATATACGATTTGTTTAGACTTTAAAAGGTATTCAGTGAAAATTTTCAAAATTTCAATTTCCACGCCTCAAAAAATTTCATAACGCCTTGTATAGACCCCTAAAAAATATTCTTTAATAAATCCACGCCTTGTATAGAACCCGGAAAAATATTCTTTAATGAATCCACGCCTTGTATAGGTCCCCTGAAAAATATTCTTTAATAAATCCACGCCTCAGTTGGCCCTTGAAAAATATTCTTTAATAAATCCACGCCTCAGTTGGCCCTTGAAAAATATTCTTTAAGAAATCCACGCCTTCTAGAGGCCCCTGAAAAATATTCTTTAAGAAATCCACGCCTTCTAGAGGTCCCCTGAAAAATATTCTTTAAGAAATCCACGCCTTCTAGAGGTCCCCTGAAAAATATTCTTTAAGAAATCCACGCCTTCTAGAGGTCCCAGAAAAATATTCTTTAAGAAATCCACGCCTTGTATAGACCCCTGAAAAATATTCTTTAAGAAATCCACGCCTTCTAGAGGTCCCCTGAAAAATATTCTTTAAGAAATCCACGCCTCAGTTGGCCCTTGAAAAATATTCTTTAAGAAATCCACGCCTCAGTTGGCCCTTGAAAAATATTCTTTAAGAAATCCACGCCTGAGTTGGCCCCTGAAAAATATTCTTTAATAAATCCACGCCTCAGTTGGCCCTTGAAAAATATTCTTTAAGAAATCCACGCCTTAGATGGAAGTGCTCTGAAAAATATTCTTTAAGAAATCCACGCCTTAGATGGAAGTGCTCTGAAAAATATTCTTTAAGAAATCCACGCCTTAGATGGAAGTGCTCTGAAAAATATTCTTTAAGAAATCCACGCCTTATAGAGGTCCCTTAAACATATTCTTTAAGAAATCAATGCCTTCTAGAGGTCCCAGAAAAATATTCTTTAAGAAATCCACGCCTTGTATAGACCCCTGAAAAATATTCTTTAAGAAATCCACGCCTTGTATAGACCCCTGAAAAATATTCTTTAAGAAATCCACGCCTTGTATAGACCCCTGAAAAATATTCTTTAAGAAATCCACGCCTTGTATAGACCCCTGAAAAATATTCTTTAATAAATCCACGCCTTGTATAGACCCCTGAAAAATATTCTTTAATAAATCCACGCCTTGTATAGACCCCTGAAGCCTTGAAAAATATTCTTTAAGAAATCCACGCCTTATGGAAGCCTTGAAAAATATTCTTTAAGAAATCCACGCCTTATGGAAGCCTTGAAAAATATTCTTTAAGAAATCCACGCCTTATGGAAGCCTTGAAAAATATTCTTTAAGAAATCCACGCCTCAGTTGGCCCTTGAAAATTTTCTTTAAGAAATCCACGCCTCTGTATAGACCCCTGAAAAATATTCTTTAAGAAATCCACGCCTTGTATAGACCTTGAAAAAAAATTCTTTAAGAAATCCACGCCTTGTATAGACCCCTGAAAAATATTCTTTAAGAAATCCACGCCTCAGTTGGCCCTTGAAAAATATTCTTTAAGAAATCCACGCCTCAGTTGGCCCTTTGAAAAATATTCTTTAATAAATCCACGCCTCAGTTGGCCCTTGAAAAATATTCTTTAAGAAATCCACGCCTTGTTAAGGCTTTGAAAAATTTTCTTTAAGAAATCTACGCCTTGTTAAGGCTTTGAAAAATATTGTTTAAGAAATCCACGCTTTGTATAGACCCCTGAAAAATATTCTTTAAGAAATCCACGCCTTGTATAGACCCCTGAAAAATATTCTTTAAGAAATCCACGCCTTCTAGAGATCACTGAAAAGAATTCTTTAAGAAATCTACGCCTTCTAGAGGTCCCTGGAAAATATTCTTTAAGAAATCCACGCCTTATGTAGGCCCTTGTCTCTTTAATATTCGACTCCTTTATTTATATTATCCATTTGATTTCACTTTTCCTTTATAATAACAATTTTCCTTTTACCAATTCTAATATCCTTGATAGCATCCTTTGGTAAATATTACAACTTTTGTTAAACTTTCACAAACTTTATTTACTTTTAATAAAATTGCTTAAAAGAAAAGCCCATCCTATTGGCAATATTTATATTTTTCACCCTCTATTAAATTTCATCACTTAATTTGTTCACACTTGCCCGCAACATCGGCAACAACTACAACAACAATAATTATATAAATATTTTCCAAATGAGAATTGACCATGAAATTACTGTTTGAAATTCTTTCTTTGTTGTAATTATTTTAAATATTAAACTTGGTGAACCTTGCCGATTTCCTTCGAGGAGCCTGAGGAGGTTGGAGGTGCTTGGGGTTTTTTTGTGTCATTTAAAATCCCATATACCTGAATGGTATAAATGTAAAAATGTCATTGACTTCTATGGGCAATGATTTTTTAGTAACTTGGCAAATTTAGTTGTTATTGTTTTCAAAGGGGGGTCTATTACTTTTGGAGTCAATGTTGAAAGTGGGGATCACACTATAAAGAAGAGGGGGAACATTGTTAATATTACAGCAAAAAATATTATTGGTTTCTTTTCTTCAAATTTTCCCTATTTTAATAAAAGATTTTAATTTTCTGCAAAATCTTTTAAATTCTCAAATCTGTATTTTTGTTGTCTTTTTTTCTCATTCACCCACTTCACGATGTACCCACAAAAGTAATTTCCTCGACAATATTTAACCGCATATTTTTGGTCGCGCCAATAAACTATTAAACCACTGGATGTGCTTATTTAGCTACCATTTATATATACCATACCCAACCATTCCCTGCCCACCCAGATCACCGCCCCACCATCCCCTGGCAAGAATCGAGCTCCATTCTTAGCAGCAGCAACGGCAAAATTACAAGTGGTTGAAATGTGAAAAGTAATTAAAACGGTCTGTTGGTCACATTGTAAAATGAAGCTGTAGAATAATACAACATTTGTTGTACAACTCACAATCCCTTTGAAACACACAACCACACACACACTCATGCACACAGTTACACATATCGCCACTTGAACACATCCACACACACACAGCCAACTACTAACAGCAAGCACAACTCAAACCGCAACCGCAAATATGAAACAAGTAATCACGGAACTGTTACCACTTATAATATTACAACAACAACAACAACTACTACAACAGCAACAATAGCAACTACAACAAGCAACGAGAATAATAATAAATGCAACAACTAATATGGAAAAAATCCTTTATCACATTGGCACAACATAATGCGGGGTGGCGATGGCAAGGGTAAGTGAGGGAGGTGCAGAGGCAAAACAAAAAATATTATAAAAGCTCCACAACCACAACATGGCACTCATACAGCAGAACGCTCACTCACTGGGTAAATTGTACAATTAACCTCATATAAAAATAAGCTCATACAAATATAAATATATATATATATATATATATATATATATGAGAATATATATTACATATATAATATATTATATTATATATGTAATGTATTTATAATGTACTTATATATTTATATAAATATATATGAGAAGTATATTAGTCACGAAAATTTTTCAGATATTTGAGGAATATTTTTCAGGGACCTCTAGAAGACGTGGATTTATTAAAGAATATTTTTCAAGGGCCAACTGAGGCGTGGATTTATTAAAGAATATTTTTCAGGGGTCTATACAAGGCGTGGATTTCTTAATGAATATTTTTCTGGGGTCTATAAACGGCGTGGATTTATTAAAGAATATTTTTCTGGGACCTCTAGCAGGCGTGGATTTATTAAAGAATATTTTTCTGGGACCTCTAGAAGGCGTGGATTTATTAAAGAATAATTTTCTGGGACCTCTAGAAGACGTGGATTTATTACAGAATATTTTTCTGGGACCTCTAGAAGGCGTGGATTTATTAAAGAATATTTTTCTGGGACCTCTAGAAGGCGTGGATTTATTAAAGAATATTTTTCTGAGGGCCATAAGAGGCGTGGATTTATTAAAGAATATTTTTCTGCGACCTCTACAAGGCGTGGATTTATTAAAGAATATTTTTCTGGGACCTCTACAAGGCGTGGATTTATTAAAGAATATTTTTCTGGGACCTCTACAAGGCGTGGATTTATTAAAGAATATTTTTCTGGGACCTCTAGAAGGCGTGGATTTATTAAAGAATATTTTTCTGGGACCTCTAGAAGGCGTGGATTTATTAAAGAATATTTTTCTGGGACCTCTAGAAGGCGTGGATTTATTAAAGAATATTTTTCTGGGACCTCTAGAAGGCGTGGATTTATTAAAGAATATTTTTCTGGGACCTCTAGAAGGCTTTGATTTGTTTAAGAATATTTTCCAGAGGCGTTGATTTTTTATACCCTTCACCACACTGTGGTCCAGGGTATTATGTCTTTGCGCAAATGTTTGTAATAGGCAAAAGGAAACGAGATAGACACATGATTCCTTTTGAGAATATGAATAGAATCACTTTTTATATCGATTTATGCATGTCCGTCCGTCTACCCATGTTAAATTGTAAACAAAGTTCAGGTCGCATTTATAATCCAAATTGGATAAAAGTTTGCAGAAGTCACTTGGTTGGCCCAAGGACGAACCCTATTGAAATTGAAGAAAATCAGTTCAGATTTAGATATAGCTCCGATATATATTCGTCCGATTTAAGGTCAATGGTCCCTATAAATCTTTGGATTTGCAAGAAATTTGTCACAGGGTTCTGAATTAGGTCTTGAATGATGTGTGTTAAGTTTCGATAAAATCGGTTAAGATTTAGATATAGCTCCCATGTATATTTTCGTCCGATTTTTAGTAAATGGTGCTACAAAGTACCTATATATCGTTCGATTTGCACGAAATTTGTCAAAGCGTACTGAATTATGGCTAGAATGATGTGTGCTAAGTTTCCTGAAAATCGGTCCAGATTTTGATATAGCTCCCATATATATTTTCGTCCGATTTCATGTAAATGGTGCACCAAAGTCCCTATATATCTTTCGATTTGCAAGAGATTTGGCATAACGTACTGAAATGAGCCTAGAATGATGTATGTTAAATTTCGTGCAAATCGGCTCAGATTTAGATATAGCTCTCATATATATATATTTGTCCGATTTTAGGTAAATAGTGCAGCAAAGTCCCTATATATCCTTCGATTTGCACGAAATTTAGCATAGCGTAATGAATTAGGTCTAGAATGATTTGTGTTAAGTTTGCTGAAAATCGGTTCAGATTTAGAGATAGCTTAAATATATATTTTCGCCCGATTTAAGGTAAATAGTCCATCAAAGTCCCTGGAAATCTTTTGATTTAGACGAAATTTGGCACAGCGTAATGAATAGGGTCTAGAATGATGTCTGCTATGTTTCGTAAAAATCGGTTGAGGTTTAGATATAGCTCCCATATCTATTTCCGTCGGATTGTAGGTAATTGGTACACTAAGGTCCCTATATATACTTCGATTTGCACGAATTTCGGTAAAGGGTACTGAATTAAGTCTAGAATGATGTTGCTAAGCTTCGTTAAAAGATGCATAGCTAGGACGATTGACACAACGTACTGATGTAATATAAATTAGTCTCTGGCAAGTTTCCCTGAAATCGGTTCAGATATAGATATATAATAAAAACGCTTCGTCTGTTAGGATACATATATAGAATATACCCAAAATGGTGAAGGGTATCATATAGTCGGCCCAGTCCGACTTTACTGCTTTCCTTATTGGTTTTTAGTTGTCTTTAGAAGGCGAGGATTTATTAAAGAAAATGTTCAGGGGTATTTAGATG
The DNA here is from genome assembly GCF_032173495.1 of Musca vetustissima. Taxonomy (NCBI): domain Eukaryota; kingdom Metazoa; phylum Arthropoda; class Insecta; order Diptera; family Muscidae; genus Musca; species Musca vetustissima. The sequence goes on along the minus strand of NW_026877871.1, from coordinate 9,599 downwards.
GACCTCTAGATGGCGTTGATTTTTTCAAGAAAAATTTCAGGGGTCTTTAGAAGGACCTCTAGATGTCGTTGGTGTTTTCAAGAATATTTTTTAGGGACCTTTAGATGGCGTTGATTTTTACAAGAACATTTTTAGTTAATTTTTTTTACAAGAATAGTTTTAGGGGCCTATAGATGGCGTGGATTTTGGTAGGAATATTTTATAGAGGTCGTGGATTTTTTTAAGAATATTTTTCAGGGGTCCGTGGATTTTTTTAGGCATATTTTTTGTTTTTGTCTTGTGTGGCTCCCATATAACAGTACGGATCCACTTTAGGTATTTTAGGAGGGTTTAGCCACATTTCCCTAGTAGGACATCGCTGTTCATGCATTTTGTTTAACAATTTATTCCTATTATTTATGAAAAATGTATGTATGCTTGTATATATTTTTGGTATACTCATTGTTTATTAGTTACAAAAAAAACACACACACACACAAACGAGAGAAAGTATGACAACAAATAATTTACTATGCCACAATTCTGTACTTGTTTTATGCGGTTTAATAGTCCAACAGGATTTACAGGACTTTTCATTGTACTATGGTTAGCACATACTTGTATGTGGTTACACAGACAAGCATACATACCTACCAATATTTAAACAGGTTAGTAGCTAGGAATATATTTCCTCATGACACTAATGAAGCGTGGGAAATAGGGAGATGAGGAAAATGAGGAAAAAATCCAACTTAAAATTAAAAAAAAAAATCAGGACATGTTTTGAGAATCCTTGGCATAATATTCATTATCCAGGGATACACTAAAATTTAACATTTTCTGAAACTGATTTTTTGTTTTAAATATTAACCCAATTTCTTTTCCACCTGCACCCACCTCCCGTTACCCCCTTTCAAAAACTAATAAAACAAAATATATTTTCATTTCACATATAATATTTCTAGGTTAGAATTGCTCATAAATTAAAAAAAAAAAAAACGAAACAAAACCATTACCTGTTTCCCCTCCAAACTTCGTCTACTCCACCAGCTAGCCAGAGAGAGAGAGAAGCTGTCTTCAAGAAAAATTGTTGGCATTTTAACTTTAATTTGTTTCACCAGCAACAGCAACAACAAGAGCAACTTTTTGAGTAAGAGCGACGTTTGCTTCATATTAATAATACAAATATGTTGTTGTTGTAGTTGCTTTTTTGCACTTTGTCGGTGGTGGTTCGCTATTCCTGTTGATGTTGGTTATTTGTTTTCCATGTCTTGGCTTGTCTTAAAGCGAAAGGGGAGCGAACAGTTACCCATTGCGTGTAATAGATACGACATGTGGCTGGTTGTTCCACTTTGCTACTGTTAGAGGTTATACGCTTGAACTAACCACAAACAAACACACACACACATACAGGGATAAACGGATGGAAAAAGTGTTGAAATAAGGTGATTGTACTTTGAGAATGTTGCAAGTTTTGGTTGGGTTATTATTAGTATTTTTCTTTCACTTCTACTTAGCAGGATAGCCAGGGACGTGGGGAAATTTAAGGGAAATATAGAGGAAGGACCTGTAGAAGTCTGAGAAAAAATATTATTTAAAAATCCAGGCCTTATATAGCCCTTGTGTAGACCCCAGAAAAATATTCTTTAAAAATCCAGGCCTTATATAGGCCTTGTGTAGACCCCAGAAAAATATTCTTTAAAAAATCCACGCCTTGTGTAGACCCCAGATAAATATTCTTTAAGGGGACCCCCTCCATTCTCGGGGTCAAAAATTTTGTTGATATAATTCGAATCTACACTAATTAAAGAATGTCCCTACAAAATTTCAAATGAAAATCTCGAGAACTCTTGAAGATATAGCCGATTTATTGTGTCAGCATCAAGTGACGGCTGAAGGGTTTCTCAAACTTTAAACGCGTTTTTCTCTAAACATTTTTTTGCGAATGGCGGGCACGATAATTCAAAAACTAATAACCCAATCGACTTCAAATTTTTACACGTTTCTCTGTGAGTGTATAGCTATCGTATGAACTAGGATAAAGCCAATCGGTGAAGATCTTCCTTATTTATACCCTTCACCACACTGTGGTACAGGGTATTATGTCTTTGTGCATATGTTTGTAACAGGCAAGAATAATCGAGATAGACCCATAGTTCCTTTTGAGAATATGCATAGAATCACTTTCTGAATCGATTTATGCATGTCCGTCTGTCCGTCTGTTGGTGTTAAATTGTAAACAAAGTACAGGTCGCATTTATAATCCGATTTGGATGAAATTTGGCACAGCTCATTTGTTTGGCCCAAGGACGAATCCTATTGAAATTGGGAAAAATCGGTTCAGATTTAGATATAGCTCCCATATATATTTTTGCCCGATTTACGGACTTTAGACCCTGAAAATCTTTCGATTTGCACGAAATTTGGCATAGCGTACTGAATTGAGCCACGAAAGATGTGTGCCAAGTTTCGTGAAAATCGGTTCAGATTTAGATATAGCTCCCATATATAGTTTCGGCCGATTTTTGGTAAATGGCGTACCAAAGTCCCTATATATCTTTCGATTTGCACGAAATTTGGCATAGCGCACTGAATTAAGTCTAGAATGATGTGTGCAAAGTTTCGTGAAAATCGGTTCAGATTTAGATATAGCTCCCGTATATATCTTCCTCCGATTTAAGGTAAATGGTGTACCAAAGTCCTTATATATCTTTCAATTTGCATGAAATTTGCCCAGTTTCGCGAAAATCGGTCCAGATTTAGATATAGCTCCCATATATAGTTTCGTCCGATTTCATGTTAAGTGCCCCAAAGTCCCTATATATCTTTCGATTTGCAGGAAATTTGGCATAACGTACTGAATTGAGCCTAGAATGATGTCTGGCCAGTTTCGAGAAAATCGGCCCAGATTCAGATATAGTTTCGTACGATTTCATGTAAATGGTGCACCAAAGTCCCTATATATCCTTCGATATATTTGGATAGAGCTTCCATATATATTTTCGGCCGATTTTAAGTAAATTGGACATCAAACTCTTCATGTTAGTCAGGTTGACATAAAATTTTGCACAACGTACAAAATTGAGCATAGAATTAAGTAGTTGCGTTTTCTAGAAGTACAGACATAGCCCAACAGATAACCTATTTATATTTGATTGAAGTCGATTTATATAACTTATGGATATATAGGTAGATTCACATTTAGATAAATATCACATATTTTATTTCATCCAATTTCATGTTAATAGTCCTGTTTAATATATCCATAGTGGTGAAGGGTATCATATAGTCGGCCCCGTCCGACTTTACTACTTTCCTTACTGGTTTTTAAATTGGGTTTTGGTAAAAAAATGGCGATTTTCCAAAAATATTTTTTCAAAGGTCCACCATTTTGTTAATTTTGGAGCGAAGTCAATAATCCTAGTTCATACGAGAGCCAGACATGTACTCCTTCTAACACCGTTGGAATTTTCCGATTCCGATGTTTCAATTAAAAAATCCACGCCTTGTGTAGACCCCAGAAAAATATTCTTTAAAAAATCCACGACTTGTGTAGACCCCAGAAAAATATTCTTTAAAAAATCCACGACTTGTGTAGACCCCAGAAAAATATTCTTTAAAAAATCCACGCCTTGTGTAGACCCCAGAAAAATATTCTTTAAAAACTCCACGCCTAGTGTAGACCCCAGAAAAATATTCTTTAAAAAATCCACGCCTAGTGTAGACCCCAGAAAAATATTCTTTAAAAAATCCACGCCTTGTGTAGACCCCAGAAAAATATTCTTTAAAAAATCCACGCCTTGTGTAGACCCCAGAAAAATATTCTTTAAAAAATCCACGCCTAGTGTAGACCCCAGAAAAATATTCTTTAAAAAATCCACGCCTTGTGTAGACCCCCGAAAAATATTCCTTAAAAAATCCACGCCTTGTGTAGACCCCGGAAAAATATTTTTTAAAAAATCCACGCCTTGTGTAGACCCCGGAAAAATATTCTTTAAAAAATCCACGCCTTGTGTAGACCCCGGAAAAATATTTTTTAAAAAATCCACGCCTTGTGTAGACCCCGGAAAAATATTCTTTAAAAAATCCACGCCTTGTGTAGACCCCGGAAAAATATTTTTTAAAAAATCCACGCCTTGTGTAGACCCCCGAAAAATATTCTTTAAAAAATCCACGGCTTGTGTAGACCCCTGAAAAATGATCTTTAAGAAATCCACGCCTTGTGTAGACCCCTAAAATATTCTTCCTTCTATTGGTCCTTAAAATATTTTTAATAAATCCACACCTTCTAAAGGTCCTTAGAAAATATTTTTAATAAATCCACGCCTTCTAAGGGTCCTTGAAAACTATTTTTGATAAATACAAGCCTTCTGTGAGCTTTTGAAAATTATTCTTTTAAAATCTACAGCCTGTATGGACTCCTGAAACACTGCTCTTACCCCTCCCTGCCCTCCATGGAAGTTACGCCCCTTTTTAACCACATTGCTATTGTAGAAAATTGTTGAGTCCTGCTTCACAGTTATTCATTTGAACACATGTCTCTGGTAAGTACGCCGGGAGAGAGACGCAACTTTTTTTTCGTGTTACCTTACTCAACAAGCTGACAGCAATAATTTACGCGTGACAGCACAAAATATATCGCACCTTTTCACTTTGAGACAGATATTCACATTTTCCGCTTCAGCGTCAGCTAGCATTCAATGTCGTGTTTCGTTTATGTTCTCAGCACTCTAAGCAACTTGGCATGGAATTGCTGGAATGTTGGAAGGGTTCCTAAGGTGCCGAGCGGAATGGCTGGCTATGCCTAGTTAGTTTAGCGCCGCATTAGATATGAACACGGAATAGATGCTCACAAGCTATTTGTTATGTTTTTTTTTTGGTTATCACCTTAACCTTAAAAGGAATTCATATTAATGGGGGCTAAACAAAGCGTAAAAATTAATACCAAATAAATGGAATTGCGTCAGAACGTAAAATGGAAATCCTTTACAAATTAAAAGAGAACGCACAAACACATAGACATACATACATGCACATGGTTATAATGAAGTATTGTCAAAGAGGTGTGAAAAATTGTTACACATATGAAAGAGATGTGTGTGTGCAGGAAAATAATTTTGGTGAAAGGAATTTCTTCCTTGTTATCCTTTGTAGATATTCGGCAAGAAATACTTATGATGATTTTTTTCAAATATTTATTATTGCTGTCCTTCATATGTGGAAATGTTGTTATGTCCTGGGTTCCTTTGTTTCTATTTCTGTTTATGTTCTCAGACAGATTATTAAAGGATTTCCGGTAAATATGCCAATATATGAAAAGATTTCGGCTATTATTTGAAATCATCATAATACATATGGGCATAGGTACGTATAAGTAGTGGCAGAACGTATACGCCCAAGATACCCTAAACAAAATACAAATATAAAACAGACTAATAAAAGTGAATTTCCTAAATATTATTTTTTCATGGAAAAAAATAATGTGTGGTTTTTTTAATACTATTTATTCAAGGTCCTACATAAAAACCAGTAAGGAAAGTAGTAAAGTCGGACGGGGCCGACTATATGATACCCTTCACCACTTTGGGTATATTCAACAGATGAATCCTAACAGACGTCGCCTTTTCAAAGGAACAGTGACATGAAATTGAACGAACTTAAATATAAATCTAACCCGATTGCGCTATGGAAGGGACAGATATCCATCTCAAAGACAAGGAAATTCCCATAAACATACAGAACAACAACAACAAGTGTGAATAAAAATACAGAAAAAACATAAAATTCCTGTAAATACACTTGGCATGAGCGAACAAATATATAAAATATATTTACGGACTTTAGAACCCCATTTACCTTAAATCGGAAGAAAATATGTATGGGTACTATATATAAATCTGACCCGATTTTCTCGAAATTGGGCACACGTCATTCTGGACTCAATTCAGTACACTATGCAACATTTCGTGCAAATAGAAAGATATATAGGGATTTAGGTGCACCATTTACCTCAAATCGGACGGAAATATACATAGGAGCTATATATAAATCTGACCCAATTTTATCAAACTTGGCACACGTCATTCTGGACCTATTTCAGTACTCTATGTCAAATTTTGTGCAAATCGAAAGACATATAGGAACTTTGGTGCCCCATTCACCTTCAATCGGACGAAAATATATATGGGAGCTATATATAAATCTCACCCGATTTTCTCGAAACTTGGCACACGTCATCCTAGACTCAATCCATTACACTATGCAACATTTCGTGCAATTCGCAAGATATATAGGGACTTTGGAGCAACATTTACATAAAATCGGACGAATATATATATGGGAGCTATATCTAAATCTGGACCAATTTTCGCGAAACTTAGCACAAATCATTCTAGGCTCAATTCAGTACGCTGTACCAAATTTCGTGCAAATCGAAATATATATAGGGACTTTGGTACACTATTTACCTTAAATCGGACGAAAATATACATGGGAGCTATATCTTAATCTGAACCGATTTTCGCGAAACTTAACACACATCATTATAAGCTTTATATAGTACGCTGTGCCAAATTTCGTGCAAATCAAAATATATATAGGGCTTTGATGCACCATTTGTATAAAATCTGACAATACTTTAAACGGGAGCTATATCTAAATCTGAACCGATTTTCTCGAAACTTGGCACACATTATTCTGGAACTAATTCAGTACGCTGTACCAAATTTCGTGCAAATCGCAAGATATATAGGGACTTTGGTAAAACATTTACATAAAATCGGACGAATATATATATATATATATATATATATGGGAGCTATATATAAATCTGTCCCGATTTTCTCGAAACTTGGCACACATCATTCTGGAACTAGTTCAGTACCCTATGCCAAATTTCGTGCAAATCAAAAGATATATAGGGGCTTTGGTACACCATTTACATTAAATCGGAGGAAAATATATATGGGAACTATATATTAATCTGACACGATTTTCTCGAAACTTGGCACACGTCATTCTGGACCTAATTCATTACACTATGCAACATTTCGTGTAAATCGAATGATATATATGGAGTTTGGTGCACCATTTACATAAAATCGGACAAGACTATATATGGGAGCTATATCTAAATCTGAACCGATTTTCACGAAACTTAGCACACATCATGCTGGACCTAATTTAGTGCAATAAGCCAAATTTGTACAAATCGAAACATATATAAGGACTTTGGAGCCCCATTTACTTTAAATCGGAGGAAAATATATATGGTATTGGGACTTTGGTCCACCATTTAAATAAAATCAGACGAAACTATGTATGGGAGGTATATCTAAATCTAAACCGATTTTCACGAAACTTAACACACCTCATTCTGGACCTAATTCAGTAGTCTATGCCAATTTTCGTGCAAATCGAAACGTATATAGAGACTTTGGAGCCCCATTTACCTTAAATCGGAGGAAAATATATATGGAAGCTCTATCTAAATCTGAACCGATTTTAGCAAAACTTAGCGCACATCATTCTAGGCTTAACTCAATACGCTGTGCCAAATTTCGTGCAAATCGAAATATATATAGGGACTTTGGTGTCCCATTTACCTTAAATCGGATGAAAATATATATGGGAACTATATCTAAATCTGAACCGATTTTTGCTAAACTGGGCTCACATCATTCTAGGCTTAGTTCAGTACACTGTGCCAAATTTCGTTTAAATCGAAAGATATTTAGGGGCTTTGGTGCCCCATTTACCTTAATTGGGAAGAAAATATATATGGGAGCTATATCTAAATCTGAACCGATTTTCACGATTTTCGTGCAAATCGAGAGATATTTGGGGACTTTAGTGCACCATTTACCTTAAATCGGACGAAAATATATATTGGAGGTATATCTAAATCTGGACCGAATTCCAGAAAACTTAACACACATCATTCTAGACCTAATTCATTATGCTGTGCCAAATTTCGTGACAATCGAAAGATATATAGGGACTTTAGTGCCCCATTTACCTTAAATCTGAGGAAAATATATATGGGAGCTATATCTAAGTCTGAACCGATTTTCCCAATTTCAATAGGGTTCGTCCTTGGACCAAATAAGTGACCTATGCCAATTTTCTTCCAATTCGGATCATAAATTCGACCTGTACTTTGTTTACAATTTAACATGAACATACAGACAGACGGACGGAAATGCATAAATCGACCTAGAAAGTGATTCTATGCATATTCTCAAAAGGAACCATGTGTCTATCTCGTTTCCTTTTGCCTGTTACAAACATATGCACAAAGACATAATACCCTGTACCACAGTGTGGTGAAGGGTATAATAATACATATGGATATAGGTACGTATAAGTAGTGACAAAATGACTAATAAACTTGGTATATTTTCTAACTAACTTTTTTACAAACCCAAATAATGTGTAGATTAAAAAAAAAATTAGAGGCCAAATTATGTCGTGAATTTTTCAAAACACATTTGTTAAGGTACCCACGTAAGACGTGGGTTTTTATGAATATTTTTCAGAGAATTGCCTAGGACGGAATTTTTTTCCAACATTGCTTTTCATTTTTGCTTTTCATGTATCACAAAATTTCTTCCAATAGAAATACCTCCCTTTGCCTGAGAACTTATTTGAGGACTTTTTGTAGTCAGGACAGTATACTTTCATATACAACAAAGTTCATCGGAATTTACAATTTATTCTGTTAAAAAAAAAAACTTTCATAGGCCCGACAGTTATTTTCAAAGAAAATAAAATGTTTATTCTGGCTTAAAAAATAGTCTTTTATCCAGAAGATTATTTAGAAACACTTATTCGTCCTGGCTTTAAAATGGCCCTGGCTTTTAAATGACCCTGGCTTTTAAATGACCCTGGCTTTTAAATGGCCCTTAAATATTATTTGTTACAGAAACAGTTACAGCTCAATTAATTTAATAGAAAACGTTTTTCCTCAGGTTTGAAAAATGATTCATTATAAAAAAATCGTTCCTTGTACCAGGGATTTTTTTCTGCATTGTGTCTTAAATCTACTGAACCAATTAGGCGTATTAGTATTGACAATACGTATACGATTAGATGTTCGGCTAACTAAAAACAAAGATATATAAATTTTGTAAAATAAAATAGCTTTAATTTCATTTAATTTGTTTCCAAGTAATTTTAGCAATTGAAATCGACTTCCACATATCAATCAATATTCCTACAATCAGTACCTGAAAAAAAATCCCCTAATTACTATTTAAACTACATGCAAACTACTTAAACTAATTTACTGCCTATTATCTCTGTTTGTTTACAATATTTCAGCTTTTATCAATTGAAAAATTTGATTGATTTTTTTTTTTTGTGTTCAAACATAAAACCACAATCTAAATCTCTACTAAGCCAAATCGAACAATTTAAATATTATTTAAATTTATTATCCTGTAGATTTTTGTTTTCGGTATGTTTGTGTTTTTTCCCAATAACAAATAAAAATATTTGTTTTAAAAACCTAAATTCCACCTTAATCCAATGTAGAGAATTTTTGTGAAAATTACTAATAGATTGTGGATAACTATTCATCGCACACACACACAGACATTCACAATTGTCTGTCTACTGCT
>NW_026877870.1:0-23286 GCF_032173495.1 Musca vetustissima | reverse complement strand
TTTGTAATGTTTAGCACTTTTGTAACTCTATTTGGCGGTGTCGGTGAGGTGGCCTATGGTTTTGCACACTTAAATGATTTAGTTGATGCCTTGGATGCATTTTGTCCTGCTGTGACGAAAATTATATCCTTCTTTAAGGCATCCATTATTTTCATGAATCGTCGACGATTTAATGACATTATGGAACGTGTACGAACATTAATTATGAATGGTAAGTAGGGACATATGAAGATTAAATAATTTCCTAATATCTATGACATTCACATATCCGCATCTGCAGAACAACACGATGCCAAGAAAATGAAAATAGTTCAGAGATTTTCTTCGTTTGGTAACATTTGTACACTCATCATTGTTTCGGGTGGCACATCGACAAATATTTTCTATAATTTGCGAGCGATCATCACGGATTTGATTTATCATTTTCAGGCGGGAAATCGTACATTGGAGTTGCCATTTAAGGCATTGTGAGTCAAATATTTAAATTTGAATTTCTTTTTAAATGTAAACTAAAACATTTCTTCTAGGCTACCAGAAGCTGCTGCCACATTTCCATATTTTCCTTTTACGTTTCTCATCCTAACCTTTTCCGGTCTGATGACAGTATTTTCATTCAGCATCGTTGATGGTTATTATGTTTGTACAACCGTGTTTATTTGTTCGATATTTAAAATAATACAACGTGATGTGCACAGTACATTTGAGGAGTTGAAGGAATGTGAGTATTCACAACAAATATTCTATTTTTAAGAAATTATGATAAAACTTAAAATATTTTTTAGAAATCCTGCTTTTAAAAATATTCTTTAAAAAATCCACGTCTTGCGGTAGTCCTTAAAAAATATTCTTTAAAAATTCCACGCCTTGTTCTGACCCATACAAATCTTATTTAAACCATCAAGGAAAGTAGTAAAGTCGGACGGGCCGACTATATAATACCCTTCACTACTTTAGGTATATTCAACAGATTAAGCATTTTAAAAGGATCAGTAAAATTAAATTGGATCCATAAACATGTCTTTCAAAATATTTCATTAGGTCAGATACAGAAGCTATATCTAAATCTGAACCGATTTCAGGAAACTTACCACACATCATTTCAGACCTAATTCATTACACTGTGTCAAATTCCGAAAAATATTAAGGGACTTTGGTACACTATTTACCTTAAATCGGACGAAACTATATATGGGAGCTATATCTAAAGCTGAACCGATTTTCACAAAACTTAGCACACCTTATTATAGCCCTAATTCAGTACCCTACGCCAAATTTCGTGCAAATCGAAAGATATTTGGGGACTTTTGTACACCATTTAACTTAAATCGTACGAAAATATATATGAGAGTTAAATCTAAATCTGAACCGATTTTGATGAAACTTAACACACATCTTTCTGCACCTAATATATTACCATATGCCAAATTTCGTGCAAATCGAAATATATATATATTGACTTTCGTATACCATTTACCTTAAATCGGACGAAAATATGTATGGGAGCTATATCTAAATCTGAACCGATTTTCATGAAACTTAACACACATCGTTCTGCACTTAATATATTACCCTATGCCAAATTTCGTGAAAATCGAAAGATATATAGGGACTTTGGTGGACTATTTACCTTAAATCGGACGAAAATATATATGAAAGCTATATCTAAATCTGAACCGATTTTCATGAAACTTAACACACATCATTCTAGACCTAATTCAGTACCCTACGCCAAATTTCGTGCAAATCGAAAGATATATAGGGACTTTGGTGGACCATTTACATAAAATCGGACGAAAATATATATGAAAGCTATATCTAAGTCTGATCTGATTTTCATGAAACTTAACACACATCATTCTAGGCCTCATACATTACGCTGTGCGAAATTTCGTGCAAATCAAAAGATATATAGGGACTTTGGTGGACCATTTACATAAAATCGGACGAAAATATATATGGGTGCTATATCTAAATCTGAACCTTTTTTTCCAAATTTCAATAGAGTTCGTCCGTGGGCATAAGCTACGCCAAATTTCATCCAATCATTAATGCGACCTGTACTTTGTTTACAATTTAACATGGACAGAAGGGGGGCGGACATGCACAAATTGACTTAAAAAGTGATTCTATGCACATTCTCAAAAGGAACCATGTATCTATCTCGTTTCCTTTTGCGTGTTACAAACATATGCACAAAGATACATTACTTCGTACCACAGTGTGGTGAAGGGTATAAGAAAATATGCCTGTAGAAACCCACGCCTCGTTCTGACCCCTAAAAATATTGTTTACAAAATACACGCCTTGTTCTGACAATTAAAAATATTGTTTACAAAATACACGCCTTGTTCTGACCCTTAAAAAATATCATTTAAAAACTCCACGCCTTGTTCTGACCCTTAAAAATGTTCTTCAAAAAATCCACGCTTCTGGCCCTTAAAAAATCCACGCATTGTTCTGACCCTGAAAAAAATTGCCTTTAGAAAATCCACGCATTGTTCTGACCCTTAAAAATAGTCTTTAAAAAATCCACGCATTGTTCTGACCCTTAAAAAATATTCTTAAAAAAGTCCACGCCTTGTTTAGGTCCTTGAATGAATCCCTAAAAAATATTCTTAAAAAAATCCACGCCTTAGTTAGGTCCTTGAATGAGTCCCTAAAAAATATTCTTAAAAAAATCCACGCCTTAGTTAGGTCCTTGAATGAGTCCCTAAAAAATATTCTTAAAAAAATCCACGCCTTAGTTAGGTCCTTGAATGAGTCCCTAAAAAATCCACGCCTTAGTTAGGTCCTTGAATGAATCCCTAAAAAATATTCTTAAAAAAAAATCCACGCCTTAGTTAGGTCCTTGAATGAATCCCTAAAAAATATTCTTAAAAAAAAATCCACGCCTTAGTTAGGTCCTTGAATGAGTCCCTAAAAAAATATTCTTAAAAAATCCACGCCTTGTTTAGGTCCTTGAATGAGTCCCTAGAAAAATAATCTTAAAAAAATCCACGCCTTGTTTAGGTCTTTGAATGAGTCCCTAAAAAAATATTCTTAAAAAATCCACGCCTTGTTTTGACCCTTGAAAACATTCTTTAAAAAATCCACGCCTTGTATGAGTCCCTAAAAAATATTCTTAAAAAAATCCACGCCTTGTGGTAGTCCTTAAAAAATATTCTTTAAAAATGGGAGTCTTTGAAAAAATAATTTCTAAAAATCCACGCCTTGTGGTAGTCCTTAAAAAATATTCTTTAAAAATTTGACGCCTTTTATGAGTCCCTAAAAAATATTCTTTAAAAATCCACGCCTTGTATGAGTCCCTGAAAAAATATTCTTTAAAAAATCCCTAAAGTAGTTCTCTTTAAAATACTTCGTGGTCCATTAAAAATTACTTCTATCCATTTGCACGTTTCGAAATCAATAAATTTTTATATGGAGCATCGGTAACCCAATTTCTAATAGTTGCAATTCCCCCTTCACTTTATTTCCATTCATTCGTTTCTTTTTTGCTTCTTTTTTTTTGTTTTTGTTCTTTAGGTGAACATGCAACCGAAGAACAAAATCACCGAATCCGCCAAAAATTGAATGCCATCGTCGAACGTCATAATACGATTATCGATTTGAGTGCGGATTTTACAGCAAGTTTTACCGTTATCATAATGTTACATTTTATGTCGGCAGCCATCGTTGTGTGTTCGAGTATTTTGGATTTAATGTTGGTAAGTTAAGGCAACAATAACAACAACAACAAAAATGGCTTCGAACAATAGACTGAGGTAAATGAAGCGCATAACAAAAAAAATCAAAATTTATTATTGAAACCGTAGTGAAGAACTGCTGCCGCAATGATGGGCACTTGAAGGTTATTCATGGTCGTATTGAATAATAAATTGAAAAAATGGATTTTTTTCAAAATCATATTTTTTCCTCCTGGCCTGGGAAATCCTGCCTGTCCTTATCATCATTGGGTCAGGCTGCCTCATATTTTTTTTTTCATTTCAATTCCTTGGGCTTAATGACATTGAAGTTCGGCCTTATGTGCTTCTTAAGCCACAAGTTTATTGTTTCTAAACTCAAATTTTTCTTCGAGTGTAATCCTATAGTTTATTATTCCAACTAACCGCCCAATGCAAGGTTCCTTCAAGATAAACTCTTGCCCACATAGACACCCACACACACAGAGAGGAAGGAGCATCATACCATTATTTATGTAGCCATAAAGTGTTTTTCTTTTCGCACTTTTTATTCAATTCTGGTGTTTGTCTTGATGTTCTTCGTTGCACTTTGTGCAAAAGTTAGCTTCGAAAGCGGGAGGGTACGGGCGGAACGTCTTTGATGATTGCCCTAATTATTTTCCCTTGCTTTACTCGTTTTTTTCATGATCTAGTTTTTTATGTTTTTATTATGGCATTTTCGTTCAGCAAGTTTCCGTTCATCGTCAACATCACCACAGCTCCCTTCTACAACTCCTTCCTCGCCGCTGAAACTTAAACGATGAATGATGAAAACACGCAACTTAAATTACTTTAACTTTTTAATCCCATTTCTTTTGGTATTGACCAAGTCGAGGACTACTTAAGCGCTCTATTCCCAACAACACACACTTTTTTCTTCTTCTTAATGATTGTTTCGGCTGCTGTTGCGCTAAACATGCCGTTGGGCTATTAAGACGCTTTGAAAACTGCGATAAAAATAAGCTATAATTTCACAAAAGATGGAAAGGAAATTTGCAATAAAACTAACATTAAATTGCATTAAAAGCTGAAAAGTTTTTGCGTAAAAAGCAACAACAACAAAATACCAACTTGTTGCAGTAATAAAGGTATCTGGAAAGGATTTTCGTCGATGCGAGATTATAATGGAGATTTTAAAAAAGGATTTCAAGGCATAAAATGGAATTTCAATAATTTCAATTTTAATTAGCAAAGAAATAAAATTGATCGAACATCAATCGTGTAGCTCATCTCGAAAGATAACTTCATAAAATCGCAGTTAAATTCTTGCGGACCGGAATTTTGATACCCTCAACCTTGTGTCTACTTTAAAAATGCCTTAAATCGGTCGGAAGCTTTATATGGGGATTTATGTTATTACATTCTGTGTTAGTAGGTAGTCCACGCCTTGTATAGCCCTTGAAAAAATATTCTTAAAACATCTACGCCTTGTATAGCCCTTGAAAAAATATTCTTAAAACATCTACGCCTTGTATAGCCCTTGAAAAAATATTCTTAAAACATCTACGCCTTGTATAGCCCTTGAAAAAATATTCTTAAAACATCTACGCCTTGTATAGCCCTTGAAAAAATATTCTTAAAACTTCTACGCCTTGTATAGCCCTTGAAAAAATATTCTTAAAACATCTACGCCTTGTATAGCCCTTGAAAAAATATTCTTAAAAAAATCTACGCCATGTATAGCCATTGAAAAAAATATTCTTAAAAAAATCTACGCCTTGTATAGCCCTTGAAAAAATATTCTTAAAAAAAATCTACGCCTTGTATAGCCCTTGAAAAAATATTCTTAAAACATCTACGCCTTGTATAGCCCTTGAAAAAATATTCTTAAAAAAATCTACGCCATGTATAGCCATTGAAAAAAATATTCTTAAAAAAATCTACGCCTTGTATAGCCCTTGAAAAAATATTCTTAAAAAAAATCTACGCCTTGTATAGCCCTTGAAAAAATATTCTTGAAATATTCCACGCCTAGTATAGCCCTTGAAAAAATATTCTTAAAAAAATCTATGCCTTGTATAGCCCTTGAAAAAAATATTCTTAAAAAAATCTACGCCTTGTATAGACTTTGAAAAAATATTCTTAAAAAATCTACGCCTTGTATAGCCCTTGAAAAAAATATTCTTAAAAAAATCTACGCCTTGTATAGCCTTTGAAAAAATATTCTTAAAAAATCTACGCCTTGTATAGCCCTTGAAAAAATATTCTTAAAAAATCTAAGCCTTGTATAGCCCTTGAAAAAATATTCTTAAAAAAATCTACGCCTTGTATAGCCCTTGAACAAATATTCTTAAAAAATCTACGCCTTTGCTAAGCCTTCAACAAATATTCTTAAAAAAATCTACGCCTTGTATAGCCCTTGAAAAAATATTCTTAAAAAAATCTACGCCTTGTATAGCCCTTGAAAAAATATTATTAAAAAATCCACTCCTCTTGTATGGCCCTTGAATAACTATTCTTAAAAAATCCACGCCTCTTGTGGGAGCCTTGAAAAAATATTCTTTAAAAAATCCACGCCTCTTGTGGGAGCCTTGAAAAAATATTCTTTAAAAAATCCACGCTTCTTGGCGACTATTAAAAAAACTATTCTTTAAAAAAATCCTCGCCTATTGATGACTCTTAAAAAAATTTGAAATTTATATAAAAAGCTTTTAGCAGGCGTTTATCTGTATAGGTCCATGTTCAGATCCCATTTTCGGTATTAATTTTTTTAAACGAATTTCCTCACCGAAGTGGCTACATTTTTCCAGAATTAATTAATTAATGTTTTAAAGCAGCCTCCATACAAATATCCCGTTTAAAAATGGGTATATTGAACATCCTGCCTCAGTTTAGCAATCTGAGTATCTGAAATATTATATTTTCATTTTTGAAATATTTTCAAAATTTGCAATATTATATTTTCATAGCATACATAGTCTCCATATAATGCCCTGATACGATATGAGGATTTTCAATGTAATGTTTGTAGGGTGTAAAATAGTTATTAGGCCCGGTCGGAGAACATAAGATTTCGAATATACAATATTATTTGTAAAATTTATTTCATGTTCATGTTACCATTGCCACAGAGCACAATACCCATAATATAGTGTCCATTTACTTCTGATCTGTTGTTGTTTTCCTCTTTCCAACTCATTTTTAAGGTAAAGGATTGTGGGATAATACAAAATTAACAATGAAAATAAAACAGTTTTCATGCCACCAATGTCCTTGCATATTTAACATTATCCAATGAATTTATTATGCATTGTTTAGCCATTTTTAATTTGTTCGTAATGACCATGGTCAGTAGCACTGGCACTAGCACAATAAACAATGGACAATAGTAAGGACACAATTACCATCACTATCCAACACAAATTCCATTCTCATGTTGTTTGTGTTTTTTTTTCTTGTTTCTTTTTTATTTTTATCCTATTTTGCAGAATACCAATTCGGTGGGACTGTTTATCTATATATCGTACAATATTGCTGCTTTGGCCCAGTTATTTGTGTACTGTGTTGGCGGTACTTTTGTCAGTGATAGTGTAAGTATTTGGGTTTTTTTTTTAATAGCTATTAAAAATAGATTTATTACATACTAATTATGTAACATGAAAATGCGGCTAAACCCTTTACAAACAATGAGCGGTATTTTTATATAGAAGCTATGTGAAAACATATAGCCTAAGATCCTTGAATGATCCTTGAAAAATTTTACGAAAATCATACAAATATCTATAATGAACCGATAAATTTGTATGTGTGCAATGTCCAAATATGGAACCAACTCGGCAGGAAAATACGGCTAATATATTAAACATTGTGAAAAACTTAAACCTATATAGAAAATTTTCTGCAAAAATATGTTTCCCCCTCCTATAATTATTGGGATATCTTTGGGAAAACGGGGCTAAAACTTTCAAAACACCCAGAAGGAGCGGTACCCTTTAATATGGAGGCTATGTCCAAACATGAATCTCTTCGTCACATTTTTCGAATTTTTTCCAATTCCAATCGGCTAGAATATGAGGCACAGACGCATGCCAATGGAAGAACATACTCATGCCATTCTGCAACCTATGATAAATCTGAATTGATTTTCCCGAAACTCACCACTCACTATTCTATACTCAATTCAGTGCAAATAGAAGGATATATAGGGATTTTGGTACCCCATTTATCGGACGAAATATATATATGGGAGCTATATATAAATCTGACCCGATTTTCTCGAAACTTGACTCACGTCATTCTAGACTCAATTCAGTATCCTACGCCAAATTTCGAGCGAATCGAATGATATATACGGACTTTGGTGCACCATTTACATAAAATCGGACAAAACTATATATGGGAGCTATATCTAAATCAGAACCGATTTTCACGAAACTTAGCACACATTATTCTGGACATAATTCAGTACCCTATGCCAAATCTCGTGCAAATCGAAAGACTTTGGTGCCCCATTTACCTTAAATCGGACGAAAATAAATATAGGAGCTATATCTAAATCTCACCCGATTTTCTCGAAATTTGGCACACTTCATTCCAGCTCAATTCAGTATCCTATGCCGAATTTCGTGCAAATCGAATAATGATCGAATGACTTTGGTGCACCATTTACATAAAATCGGACAAAACTATATATGAGAGCTATATCTAAATCTGAACCGAAACTTTGCACACGTCATTATAGACTTAATTCAGTACGCTAAGCCAAAATTCGTGCAAATCAAATGATTTCCAGGAACTTTGGTGGACTATTTACCTAAAATCGGGCGAAACTATACACGGGAGCTATATCTAAATCTGAACCGATTTTCACGAAATTTAGCACACATCATTCTGGACCTAATTCAGTATTCTATGCCAAATTTCGTGCAAATCGAAAGATATATAGGAACTTTGGTGCCCATTTACCTTTAATCGGACGAAAATATATATGGGAGCTACATTTAAATTAGAATCGATTTTCTTGAATTTCAATAGAGTTCGTGCTTAGACCAAATAAGTGACTTGTGCCAAATTTAGCAATTTAATATCTACAGACGGACGGACATGTTTAGATCGACTTAGAAAGTGATTCTATACATATTCTCAAAAGGAACCATGTGTCTATCTCGTTTCCTTTTGCCTGTTACAAACATATGCACAAAGACATAATACACAGAAGGGTATAAAAATTGTATGGGAATATGCGGCGTAAACCTTCGAAATGTATCGCTGTATCATATATTAAAATATTTAAATACATCAGAATTTTTTAGCAAAACTACGCTATTAAATTCTAAAAAAAACTACAAAATATCAAAAATAGTGCGGAACATTAAAATAGGATATTTTTATAGAGTCTAAAATTTGTCATACCGTTGAAATATTCACCTGAAACCCCCAAACTATATATTATTGATCAAAATTCTATGTCGATCTAGACATGTTCGTCTGTCTGTCCGCATAACTTGTTACTACTCCCACGATATTAAATTTGGGACATAGCGGTCAATTTTTCGGGTAGTCCGGTACTCCCAAATATTAGGCATTTTTAGGCTTTTTGGTACATTTTTGAATATAATCAACTATACTTTGGTATTTTCGGTTCTTACTGAAAAAAATCTTCTTACTAAAAATTATCAATATTGGACCACTTTATAAGATAACCCCCATGCTACGGCAATATTCGGGACTTTTATTTTTATTCACGTTTTTCAAACTATTTACCTACCGCTACCGGTCACAGTTATAGACCAATCATCACAAAATTTTGTATATATGACCTATCCTGCCAAAAAAGACCCCTATGCAATGGATCAAAAACTTTATTTCTGGTCGCTCTATATTAACCCCTAAAGAACATAGACCCGATAAATTAATAGTATGTCCAAGAGAAGTTGTTGAACTTTATATTGTTGCCAATTATGCTGATGTATGTAATCGGATGTGGGAGTTATACGTAAATATTTTTAAGAGTATACGAATTCTGACATTGATTATTCTTACAATTACTAAAAAATAACAATGGCTAGGAAAATTTGGTTAATTTTCCGCCAATAATTTCTGGTATGAGACGGACCGAACAAATTTATCATTGGGAAGGCGATCTGACCAACTAATCCGAATGACTGTCACAATATTTAAAGAATGAAATGATTAAAGATGTGTAACATGATAAAATTTGAATCTTACCTGCTCAGTGTTTTTATACCCTACACAACTATGTTGTCAGGGTATTATAGCTTTGTGCAGCCGTCGAGCGTCCGTCCGTCCGTCTGTCCATTATAATTTGTAAACACGATACAGGGCACAGTTATGGACCAATCTTCATGAAATTTTCCATGTAGGATGGGTTCTGGCCAATGAAGACCCCTATTGTTTTTGATAAAGATCGGTTAATATTTAGGGGATGAAATGGTCCAAATACTAAAGTTATGGCCCGAACATCGTGAAATTTTACATGGAGAAGGGGATCGGGCCTAAGAATAAGCCTGCCTGTTTTGATAACGATCGGTCAGTATTTAGCGGATCAAATGGACCCTGACTCCTGAAGGACATAGACCCGAGAAGTTGATATTATATCCAAGAGGAGTGGTTGATCTTTAAATTAAGACCAATTATATTGTTGTATGTGCTCGGATGTGGGAGTTACACCTAAATATTTGCAGGTATCTCCGTATTCGTATATTATATTGTAACCCATTATCACTCTAGAGAGCGAAACTATAGCGCTGATCGCTTTGAAATGTTCCATGAGGTTCCAGGTATGGTCAAGGACTACGCCTATAATTTTCGGTGATGATCAGATAATAATTTTGGAATGAAGTGGACCGAAAACTTTTCGAGTCGATCTGTAGACCACAAATGAAAGTCGAACATCACAACACAACCCACGGTGAAGGGAATCTGGACAATAGCTGTACTGAATACTCGTAATATTCGGAAAATATGTCAGTGTGAGGAAGAGGTGCTGTCACGAAATATTGCCCAGGCTCGGAATAAACATCCGCAGAAAATTTGAGTTCCGTGATAGTTGTGTAGGGTATGGTATGGTCGGCCCGTCCGACTATACTACTCCACTCACTGTTTTTTTATAATTCACTTATCGGTAATATATAATTATGTATCTAAGAATCAGATCGGTCAATAGATCTTCCGAAGAAATTTCCTCTCAAACACTCCAAGAGCAGCCTCATCTGCTTGCGCAAGTACCCATGCCCATAGTCGACGAACAGGTGGAATGTGTCGATGTTTTTTCGTGGGTCTTTTCCAGGATTTAACGCAGAGTGAAAATCTGGTCAATTGGAAGATTTGCCAGGCCTAACGCCGCATTGGTATGATCCAATACTGTCATTGACCATTGGCTTCAGTCGTTCTCAAAGCACGCTGGATAGCACTTTATATGCGATGGAAAGGAGACTTATTCCTCTATAGTTGGCACATATTGTCTTATCTCCTTTTTTGTGCACGGACACAGAATGCTCAGGTTCCAATCATTGGGCATGCATTCCTCTAGCCAAAGTGTACTAATCAGTTGGTACATGCTCCCGAACAGCATTTGACCACCGGTCTTGAATAGTTCGACTTGTAACCTATCGACACCTGCTGCTTTATTGTTCTTTAGCCGATTAATTGTTACTTTAATTGCTAGGTGATATACACTCTATACAATCCTCTCTTATTGGTTGTGGTTCATTTTCTTCACCGCCACTACTTGTTGCCAGAAGCTTTGCAAAATTCTCCTTCCAGATCCTCAACACGCTGTCTGTATCTGTCACCAGGTTTCCATTTTCATCTCTACAGGAGGATGTGCCTGCACCAAAGCCTTGGATTTGATGCATTACTCGTTGGTAAAATTTCCCTATGCGCTGCGTTTTTCATATCAGTAGCATTACGACACTACCGATCGTACCGCGGGTTTCTTGATGGTAGTTTTTGAAACCCAAGTGTTGCTTTTGCTGCAGTTTTGTTGGGATTGGACAATTCTTTGTCATTGTGCTTCTATATTATTATCGGGACAAATAGTGCTTTCGTCAAGCAAGAGGCTAAGCTGAGCGGCAACGTCGACGTTGATTTTTCGTGTTACATTAGATAGCACCTTTGCTGCTATATTAAGACGGCTGTCACAGTCCATGAAAAAATATTTCTCAAAAAATAAAAAAACTACGCCATGAAATCGAAGCAGTATAGTTGGATTTTCCGATCATATGATACCCAATACGAATATTCCCAAACTTTAACATTCTGTGTACATAAATATAAACACAATTAAAATTCCCCTTTTCATGGTCAAACTAATAACAATAATCACTTACGGTAGTATTCAGCTAAGTGATTATTGTTGTTTCATTGCAATACAACTACCCCGCCACATTAAAGAAATATTAAATTAAATACCCCATAGAATAAAAAAACTTATCTTTCTACACATTCTTACATACACATATCTATTTGACATACTTTAGTAATCTGCAATTTGTTCTCTTTTTTTTTCTTTTCTTTCTACTCCCACATAATCATGTTTGTTGCTCATCTTCTACATATATGGACCTGCCTGTCATTTACACACATATCTACTTATCGTTTTGGGATACATTTACTCGGCTGTGACGTTACCTCGCTGGGCTGCAGAGCGCCGCTGTGGCCGATGCATTATATAATGTGGAGTGGTACAAGTGCGATGTTAAAACTAGAAAAATCATTTTAATGATATTGCACCGATCTCAGAAGGCAATAACAATTTCTGTGCCATTTTTTACGCCATCACTGCCGGCCTTCAGTTCGGTAAGTAATATAAAAAAGCAGAAGAAAAAATAAAAATACTATCAAGGGAAAAGAAGTAAAAACAATATGTTCGGCCGGGACGAACTTTTTATGCCCTCCACCATGTGAAAATTTCTTAAATTCGTCGGGATATTTATATGGGGTCTATTTTATTGCATTATGTGGTAATAGGTTGGTCATGCTCTGAAATAAATAATGTTCCAAATTATAGACACTCAGGTTACGATATTAATTTTGGGAACTTCATCATAACAAAAATTGAAATGGACCCCTGACCAATGGGTCTATTTTAAAAAAATTAGCCTATATTAAATAAGTTGTGGAAATATTTATTCAGCAGGAATCCGATATGAAAAATTCTAACCACTTCGATGAAAAAAAAAATCGGCTTAAAAACATTATAATATAGAAAATGGGCCTGGATCTTTTTATTGGGGCTAAAGATTCTGGCCCATGGAAAGAAGTTTTCATTCAGCAGGAATACGATATGCCAAATTATAACCACATGGATGAGAACATTGGGTCTAGAAATCCTTTCAATCAAGAAGTGGCTCGCAATATCATTCGGATAGTTCCTGGAGAACTTCCGGATGAATTTGGGGTTCTTCTTGATCAAAATGAACTCTTATTCCGTGATGGAGTCACTATCCCGTCCGATGAATCGGTTGCAGTAGTTATCCGCTCTCCGGTAAATCTTCTTGGTGTTGACTTGCCTTACAGGTACTGGTACTGATGATTCAACCATCTTAACGACGGGAGTCTCATCAATACCAGTCTTCGCTTCGACAGTCAACTGCCTAAGAAGTCTCCCGACGTCACTACAAGCCATGGAGATTGAGTTCGGATTCTCAACCTCGCTAGGGTTTACACCCCTACTCATCATCTGAGAGGACTCACCTTGCTTCGGAGGAGACATCAGGATCGCTACCTTTTGTGTCACCGTAGTGTGCTAATCACTGCAGTTTCCATGATGTCTTCCTCGTCTGACAAGGTTTAGTTTCCCAGAGTTTATTCGGGATGCTCTCCTGACTAAGGCGGAAGGAGCCGGTTTCCTCTAATAAGTTGAGGAGAAGATTCGATTGCCTCTCCAGGACATGAGGCAAAAGCGAGGTCCAGGGGATTAACTTGGGTCGTCAACATTTGTGGGGGTTAATTGAGGTCTGACCTTGTAGAGTTCGAGACTAAGGGTGGCAAGGCAGCCACACATGGACTTATATACACACAATTTTCCGAAAAATGTGTTTTAGCCTCTCATATTCCGATATACTGAATTCCAGCCGTTACAATTGGAAAAAATTGGCTAAAACTTTAAAAAAGTCTGCTAATGGAGCGCCAGATTTTACATAGGAGCTATGTCGACCTATATTCAACATTCTTTATATATGTGTAAATCAGGCTTCAAGAAGCATTTAATCCAAATTACAGCCAAACATGGACCTATATATAGAAATTTTTTTCCTTAAAATTCCGATATCCTAAATTTCACTACAATTGGAAAAAAATGCATAAACCTTTAAAAATTCTGACAATGGGGCGCCAGGCCTAATATGGAGGCTATGTCGAAATATGGACCTATATTCAACATTTGCTGCATCAAATCGGAGGAATATATATATAAATATGTGGGATCTACATAGAAATCTGAACCGATCTAAAACTTACCACACATCATTCTCGACTCAATTTAATACGCTACGACAAATATCGTGCAAATCCGAAGATATATAGGGACTTTGGTGCACCATTTATATAAAATCGGACGAAGATATATATGGGAGCCATATCTAAACCTAAACCAATTTTCAAGAAACTTAACACACATCGTTCTAGGCACAATTCAGTGCGCTATGCCAAATTTCGTGCAAATCAAGGTTATATAATACTGTGGTCCACTATTTACATAAAAATCTGAACCGATTTCCACGAAATTTAACACATATCGTTCTAGACTTAATTCAGTACACTATGCCAAATTTCGTGCAAATCGAATGATATATAGGGACTTTGGTGCTCTATTTACCTAAAATCGGACGAAAATATATATGGGAGCTATATCTAAATCTGAACCGATTTTTTACGAAATTTTACACACATCGTTCAAGACTTAATTCAGTACGCTGTGCCAAATTTCGTGCAAATCGAAGGGTATATAGGGACCTTGGTGCACTATGTACCTAAAATCGGACGAAAATATATATGGGAGCTATATCTAAATCTGAACCGATTTTTCCCAATTTCAATAGGGTTCGTCCTTGGACCGAATAAGTGACCTTTGCCAAATTTCATCCAATTCGGATTAGAAATGCGTCATGTACTTTGTTTACAATTTAACATGGACAGACGGACGGATGGACGAACGGCGGAGATGCATAAAACGACTTAATAAGTGATTCTATGCATATTCTCAAAAGGAATCATGTGTCTATCTCGTTTCCTTTTGCCTGTTACAAACATATGCACAAAGACATACTACCCTGTACCACAGTGTGGTGAAGGGTATAATTAGAGCCAATTAGTTTGAAAACCCTGCTAAAGATCCCCAAAATACCGAATATTGGGGGTGCCACTATATGGGGGCTACCCGGAATCTTGGGTCAATATTGATAATTTTTGGTATGGAGATTTACTATTCAATGAGAAAGCTATTTACTTAATTTTAGCTAATTTAGTCAGAAAACGTCCCCAAGATCCCTTAAATGCCGAATATTATAATCTTATATATATAATCTTATAATCTTATATATAATCTTGGGCCGATATTGATCATTTTGGGTTGGGAGATTTTCTACCCAATAAGAACCCTTAATATCAAAGTAAGCCAATTGGCTCACACAAGATCCCCAAAATATCAAATATCGGGGGGTACTTTTATATTGGGGGTACCCCGAAAAATAGGCCAATATTGGTAAAACGTATTCAATATCCCCAAAATACCAAACAATGAGGGGTACCGTTTTATGGCGGCTACCCGGAATCTTGGGCCAATATTTATAATTTTTAGTGCGAAGATTTATTACCCATTGAGAACCCAAAATACCACATTACAGTCAATTTGGTTGAAAAATGTGCCCAAGATCCCTGAAATACCGAATATTCGGGGGTATCGTTATATGGGGGCTACACCGAAATATATGCCAATGTTGGTAATTTTTGGTATGAAAATTTTGTACCCAATGAGAACTCAAAATATCAAATTACAGCCAGTTCGGTTGAAAAACTTGCCAAAGATCCCCAAAATACCGAAAATTAGGGGGTAACGTCATATGAGGGCTACCCGGAATCTTTGACCAATATTGATAATTTTTATTAGTGAGATTTTCTGCTCAATGAGAATCCCAAACATCAAAATTTAGCCAAATTGGTTGATAAACGTGGTCAAGATCCCTAAAAAACCTTGATATTGATGGGTACCATTATATAGAGGCTACCCTAAAACTTATTATTTTTGGTAGGGATATTTTTTAGCCCATGAGAACCCAAAATTTCAAATTCAATAGCCAATTCGGTTGAAAAACGTGCCCAAGATCCCAAAATACCGAATATTGGGAGGTAGTATTATATGGGGGCTACCTGAAATCCTGCTCAATGAGAATCTCATATATCAAATTACAGCCCATTTGGTTGATAAACGTGCTCAAGATCCCCAAAAAAAAACGTGATATTGCAGAATATCGTTATATGGGGGCTACCCCGAAACATAGACCAATATTGGTAATTATACCCTACACAACTATGTTGTCAGGGTATTATAGCTTTGTGCAGCCCAAAAGTTTGTAACGCCGCGAAATATTGATCCTAGACCCACCTTTAAGTATACCGATCGTCATATCTCGACTAGCTGAGTCGATCTAGACATGTGTGTCCGTCCGTCCGTCTGTCCATTATAATATGTAAACACGATACAGGCCACAGTTATTGATCAATCTTCACGAAATTTTGCATGTAGGATGGGTTCTGGCCAATGAAGACACCTATTGTTTTTGGAAAAGATTGGTTAATATTTATTTTTGTCGGTTTTTCTGGTCGCTCCAGAGGCCGCAATTATGGCCCAAACACCGCGAATTTTTGCATGGAGAAGGGGATCGGGCCAAAGAATAAGCATGCCTGTTTTGACAAAATTGGTCAATATTTAGCGGGTCAAATGGACCCTGACTTTTGTGTGAAAAATGACAAAATTTGTATTCCATAGGGAATATATTTACTCCTGAAGAACATGAAACCGATATGTGAATATTATATCCAAGAGGAGTGGTCGACCTTTAAATCGACACCAATTTTATTGTCGTATGTATTCGGATGTGGGAGTTACACGTAAATATTTACAGGTGCTTACGTATGCAAATATTATTTAGTAACCCATTACCACACTAGAGGGCAGAAATATAGAGCTGATCGCTTTAAATGTTCTATGAGGTTTCACTTATGATCAAGGACAACGCCTATAATTTGCGGTGATGATCAGATAATAATTTTGGGATGAAGTGGACCGAAAATTTATTTTTTTGTGTTTTTTCGAGTCACTGTGAAGGGAATCTGGACAAGTAACTAGACGGGCTGTACTGAATTTTAGTAATGGTGCAAATATCGCGAAATATTGCCCAAGCTCAGAATATGGAACCACAGAAATTTATATTTTCGCGGAAGTTGTGTAGGGTATCATATGGTCGTCCACGTCCGACTATACTGCTCCGCTCACTGGTTTTTGGTTCAAAAATGTTCTACACATTTTTACTCCTAATATCAAATTGCAGCCAATTCGGTTGAAAAACTTTCCCTAAGATCCTCAAAATACCGAATATTGGGGGTACAATTACATGGCGGATACCCAGAAACTTGGGCCAATAATGCTCATTTTTGCTAGGGTATTTTTCTGCCCCTGGATAACCCATAATACCTAAGTACAGCCAACTTAGTTCAAGATCCCCAAAATACTTCAGATCGGGGGGTAGCATTATATGGTGGCCTAACCCGAAACTAACGTAATATTAATAATATTTGGTATGAAGTTGTTATACCTAATACCAATCCCAAGTACCACATTTCATGCAATTCTATCGATAAACGTGTCAAAAACTTCCAAAATACCGGATACTGAAGGGTACCGTTATATTGGCTATCCTAAAAAGTGGACCAATGGGAAGATTTTTGACCCACTGAGAACCCATAATACCAAATCACAGCAAAAAAATCTGTTGAAAAACGTGCCCAAGATCCCCAAAATACCGAATATTTGGGGGTACGGTTAGATGAGAGCTACGCCGAAACATGGGTCAATTTTGATAATTTTGGGTTGGAATATTTTCTACCCAGTGCGAACCTTAAATACTAAATTACATCTGATTAGGCTAAAAACGTACCAAAAAACATCAAAATACCGAATAGTGGTGGGGGGTCTTATATGGGGACTATCGTAAAAAGTGACCAATGTTAAAAATTGGCATGATTGTTCAACTATGAGAAGTCAAAACACTAAATTTAAGCCATTTTGGTTGAAAGCGAGCCATCAAACTGCAGAATATCACCCACTTAATATTCTGCAGGTTGATGATGGCTTCATATGGGGGTTAGCCTCAAAAGAG
This sequence comes from Musca vetustissima, assembly GCF_032173495.1. Taxonomy (NCBI): domain Eukaryota; kingdom Metazoa; phylum Arthropoda; class Insecta; order Diptera; family Muscidae; genus Musca; species Musca vetustissima. The sequence continues at coordinate 5,228 of NW_026877870.1, read as the reverse complement.
GATTGATATATCCCGTTGTCTATACTTAAAAACATACGAATAATAACAAAGAATGTGAAAAATTCTAAAGCTCTCTCTAAAAATTGCGAGCTGCATCGTGATTTCAACAAAGGACCGGACAGATGGACATGACAAAATCGATATGGAATTTTATTCCGACCCCAAATATATACAATTTATAGAGTCTAAGCTGAATATTTCAAAGTGCTGCAAACGGTATGACAAATTTAATATCCTCACCACCTTATAGTAAAGATTATAACGAGAAGAAGAAGAAATGCAAAAAAAAACCCAACGAAGGTGGTGGTCACGACAAATGTGTAATGGAAAAATGTAAGATAATGGTAATGGTATTCCATTCTGCTGGTAAACATCAGACGAGAGATGCCTTCCTTCGCTAACTCAGTTAAGATTTATGTTCGTTGGCATGTCAATAGACACTTGGAATATATTTACACAGGTTGACTATGAAGATAATATGGCTGAAGATGACTATGACGCAGGCCCTGAATAGTATGGCTGGAGTCCCCATAACACTAATGGTGGTTAGATGCCAGCCCTGCTGCTATGGACATTCTTGATAAATTGCACTGAACGATGTTTGAGGGTCTGAATGGGTGGTACCGGTTAAAGTCATTGTTTACCAGTCAACCAGCCAGCCTGCCTGGTTAGTTACTTTATTTTCAAGGCCTATGCTAAGACCCACCCACACACACACCCACAGAGAGGGATTTTATTTGCTTTGCTGTGCTTCATCATCATCGCCAACTCACTTCTTCTTTGTCGTCTTCCCCTTTGCTTAGTCTGCCTTTGCTGTAAGCCATTGTTGACGGAAGGTAAATTATGTTTCACTTATAATACGGGAAACATAAATAATAACGCCGAACTAAATGACGGTCGCATCGCCTTGTTGACAACCAGAACAACAGGAGGTGGGTGCAAAAAAAATGGAATGTTTGTTCCCCTTTTCTTTTCGTTGCTACTAAGCCCAAGTAAAGTGACCTTAAGTACCTAACACTTAAATGTGATTTCAAGGGCTTTTTTCTCGCTAGCCCATCTGAAGTGATTTTGCGGAAAAAAGGGGTTTGATTATAAGGGTCATTTTAGGTTTCGGTTTTTTTAATTACTATCAGCAGGAGGTTTATTAGCGAACTGAGGTTAATTATTAAGAAAAAAAAAATAATTTTAAAAAATTTCTATAAAAACAGGTGACTCGTGTCAAGTACAGATTTCGATGGGAAATTATTTAAAATTATTATGGAGGAGAAGAAGGTGCCAAAAGTTGGAACCAAAAATGTTTTATTTATCTTCTGGGCTAGGAACCTCAAAATTTATGAATATTAGGTGATACTTTGCATGTATGCTATTTAAATATATGGACATATATTAACCAGTGAGCGGAGCAGTATAGTCGGACGGGGCCGACCATAAGCTATCCTACACAATACAATAATTGCCTCTAGAGCGACTAGAAAGTCTGACAAAATTAATATTTTCGGTTCATTGCACCCCCTGAATGAAATCTCAATTTCACCGAAAACTATAGGCGTCGTCCTTGACCATAATCGCAACAACACGACATTTCCGTCCTCTAATGTAGTAATAGTAATACTATGCCTTCACCTAATTACGTACATCAGAGTACATACAGCCATATAATTGGTATCAATTTGAAAATCAACAACTCCTCTTGGATATACTATTACCTTCTCCGATATATGTCCTTCAGAAGCAAGTATATAGGCCCCAGAACAAAAATTGTGTAATTTTTCACACAAAAGTCAGGGTCCATTTGACCCGCTAAATATTGACCGATCTTTATCGAAACAAGGCATGCTTATTCTTAGGGCCGATCCCCTTCTTCATTTAAAATTTTACGATGTTCGGACCATAATTGCGTCCTCTGGAGCGACCAGAAAACCCAACAAATATTAAGTACTAGCCGACCCGGGCAAACGTTGTTTTGCCTTCAAATTATATTTCCATTGCAAGTCTGGTTACGTTGCAAAGTCATGGCAGATTTTTATTTCGAAGAAAAATAAAATGTGAACTAAATCAAGCAGAAGCAGAAAGATTTGCACCGTTTCTGGCCAATTTTTGTATTTTGAAGTGATTTGTGTTGTTAGTTCCTTATAATAGAAACAAATGTTTTCATCAAAAATACAAAAATCAAAATTGTAATAACACCCACAGTTTATTTTTTTTTTAATTCAATGTTAAAAATTAAAATTTTATGATAATAAATTAAGTTTTAGTTATATTATTCAAATTAAAACTACTGCAATGCTTTTTGGTAAACTACGTTTTTGGTTTTGCCTTCATGAGCGAATACAAATAAGGATGATGGGTTACCAACACGTGAGCAGCCAACGTATAGTTGTCCATGTGAGAAGCATGGAGTATGAAGATTCAGTCCACATACTTTCAGTGATTGTCCTTGTGATTTATTTATGGTCATGGCAAATGCCAGACGTACTGGAAATTGTATTCGTTTAAATGAAAACGGCATATCTGCGGGCATTATTGGTATTCGTGGAATCAATACGACTTCACCTTTGTATTTACCAGTTAATATAGTTGCTTCTATAATGTTAGTAAATAATTTTTTTATAGCTAATCTTGTTCCATTACAAAGTCGGGGTGGATTTAAATTGCGTAATAGAATTATTGGTACACCAACTTTTAACTGCAGCATGTGAGGTGGAGTTCCTGGTAAGTCAAGCGAATTTAAGAATTCAATTGGATAATTAACTATTTCATCAGGATCGTTAACACAATCAATGGATTTATATGTTTTTATTTCTCCTCTTATTTTATTTTGAATATCAACATTAATATCGCTAACATCTTTGTTTTTGGCTGCTAATATAGCGCGATCACTTAGCCATTGGTGATTGGTAAAATTGCGCTCAATATCGGGATATACATTTGAAATTAAGGCTTCTTTTGATTCTGTCAACACACAACAATCTGCAGGCAATGTGATGAGTCCCGTTACATTGTCCGTAGCAATTTTTCCGTTTCCAATATCCAATAATTGACGTGCAAATAAACGGGCTGATGCATGATTTTGCAATTGTATGCGCATATTTAATGTTAGTGAAAGTTTTTTAACATATCGCCACAAATGCGATGACTTTAAACACGCATTTAGTTCATCTGCTGGTGTTGATCGTGATAGGACTGGCAAGGTTTGTCTAAAATCGCCAGTCAATAATATAAGTGCACCCCCAAATGGTTGTTGATTATCACGTAAATCTTGCAATGTTCGATCTAATGCCTCTAGAGATTTTTTATGCGCCATTGTGCATTCATCCCACATAATAATCTTGCATTGTTGAAGTACCTTTGCCATCCCAGATGTTTTTGATATATTACATGTTGGTGTTTCGGTCAGTTGCATATTCAATGGCAATTTTAACGCAGAGTGTGCCGTTCTTCCACCATCTAATAGGGTAGCAGCAATCCCCGATGAGGCTATAGCCAACGCAATATTACCAACAGACCGTATTTTTGCCAAAATTATTGAAATTAGATAAGTTTTACCAGTACCACCTGGAGCATCCAGAAAATAAATTGCACCAGTTCCTGCATTTTCAGTTGTCATAATAGTGTCGAAGACGTGTTTCTGCTCTTTATTTAGGTTTGGTAAGTTATGCTCAACAAATGTGTTTAATGCATTTGCATCGTAATTTTGTTCGCGATGTATTTCACCATTAACAGCATCCGTAACGGCTCGACTTGGAGATGTCATTCCCAATGTATTCAACGTTTTATTCACCATTTCTAAAACAAATATCCTCAATGTATATTAATGACTGATTGTACATCTCAGGAGAGTATTCTAATCCAGAAATTGTAGTTGCATCACGCGCTTGGTGTAAAATGTCATCTGTCATTTCATTTTTAAATTTTTCCCACAGTTCTAATGGGTTTGATGGACCGCATGTTGATAGTATAATTGCGAATAATATACGAATTTGATATGGAGAAGCTGCCAGTGAGGCTTCGGCAAGTGAATTTTCCCAATGGTCATCGTTGTCGAGTAAATTTAATTTTTGGCAGGCGTCCCGATATGATTCACACAATGTATTATTTATGGTTTTCAAATATTGGAATGATGTCGGACCACGTATATGAATCAAAAGCAAACGCAAGTAATAGCATTCATCATTGTTTGGATGTACAGTGTATAGACGTCCTAAAGCATCACTTGAAAATACATTTGGGTGGCCAGCTACTATTTTCCCTTGTTTGCGACGTTGAAATTGTTTGGTGGATACATTCCATGTAAAATATATCGGAACCTCATTATACAGTAGCGTTTTAGCGAAGTCATCGACTTGGCACAATGAAAAAAATGCAGTCAATGTTGTTGCTGGTGGTTGTGCTGCTCGCTCGATCACATTTTGCGCCGTAAAATATACTCGTTGACCATTTTCTAAATGAACAGCCAAATGAACTACAGTCGGATATCTCTCATGAATTGGAAAAGAGAATATGCGCCAAACTGCTTCGTTGCTGCTAATGTATCTTCCCATTTGATATTGTTTGATTTCATCTAGCTTATCTTCATGCGCCACTCCATAAATGGCCATATCACTGCCTTTATTTACATATTTACAAATGTATTTGATTGACTTGACGGAATTGCAATATTCAACGTTTATATGTGCTTTATATATTTTTGATAATAATGGAGAATATGGCACTACCCATCTATTATCAATTTCGATATCAGTGTTTCGTACTTTTAATGTAATTGATCTACCATTGTCATCTGGTGAACGACGGCGATATTGAGGGTATCCATCATTGCCTGTTATGGTTTCTGAAATCAATTGTCTTGGATATCGCTTAGAACACTTTCCATTGATCATGCATGGTGAGTGCATATTAAATGCACCACATGGGCCATGTATCATATTCTTCGTTACTATTTCGAATAGTTCTTGATCAATTGTTGGGTCTGGGATTTCAGCAGATATAATTTTATCTATTTCGTTTGGCTGAATTTTATCAACACACCAAATTAGAATATGAGCATGGGGCAATCCTCTTTTCTGCCATTCGATCGAATACATCCAGCAACGAACTGAACCAAAAACATTAGATTTTACAATTAAATCCATCAGAGACTTTAATTTTTGCTTAAATACGCGTGCTGTGATGTCATGACGATCAGTTTGCGATTGTCCTGGCAATAACCATTTTTTGATTTCATTCCA
>NW_026877869.1:0-23294 GCF_032173495.1 Musca vetustissima | reverse complement strand
ACCGGCTCTGATCAAATAATCTGTTAATATTTACGGGATCAAAATAGACCAACAACTTTATTTTTGTTTATTTTTCTGGTCGAAATTTTACATAGAGAATGAGGTCTGACATAGAGAATGAGGTCTGGAATAAGAATAACTGTTTAAATTGTATCACTATTTATTCGGTCAATATTTAGCTGGTCAAATGACCCAGATTTTCGTGTGAAAAATTACAAAAAATATTTACTCCTGAAGTATAGAGACGGGAAAAGTTTATAGTATATCCCAGATGAGTGGTTAACTTAAATTAATACTTTCATGTATCTACGTATTCTGATATTATTTGGTATTACCATTACCACACCAGAGTGTGGAAATATAACGCGGATTGCTAGGACATTTTGCATTATGGAATGGACCGTAAACTTTATATTTGTCTGGGTATCTAGTCGCTCTAAATGCCACAATTATAATACGAACATCATAATTTTTCCAAATGAACCAAAACTTTTTTTGTGTAAAATAACAAAATTGAAATCTTTTGGAGTAATTTTTTACTTCGGGGAAAAAAATTGCACGAAAAAGAAGCCGCAAGAGGATCTGTTGACCCCTAATCGGTCAAGACAGTGCAAATAACGTGATATATTGCCCAGACTTAGAGCTTAGTTGTGTAGGTTATCACATGGTTGACCCCGTCCGACTATACTGCTCCGCTCACTGGGTTTTAATTGCCGCTTGTAGTTATGAAAATTTCCTTAAAAAAATTTGGAAAAGCTTTTTAACAAAGTAACTTTTGTTTCTGCGAAGTCATTCAGAATGACCTTCAGAGTTTTCCTTTAAAATCCACTCATTTTGAATTTTTTTAATTTTGTTAATTTTTGAATGTTCCTTAAAAAAAGTTCGATTGTAGATCTGATTGTCCTTTGGACCATATCGCTTAAACATTAATATTCCTTTCTTAACTATCCATGATAATTGGACTTGTTGATGTGAGTGTCCCTAAGAAAGCTTCTAGGAAAATGTAGCTAAATAAATGTAAGCATGTAGATTTGAAAGCCATATAGGAAATATTTATAAAAAATCAAAATTTGAAAGTCTACAAATTCACGAAAATCCTTTTTTCAGAAGAAATGTCTTTAGAAGGCCAATAAAATAATGCTCGCGTGCCTAAAGAAGGCCTTCGATCTATGGGTGTTATAAAGTAGGTGTTTCATCTACAGAAGAACCATTGAAGGACAAAAAAGTCATATATTCTCAGACCTCGTGTAAAAAGTGAAAGTAGCTCTTCTATATTTTAATCGTTTTATAAAGGTTGTTTTGCCTAGAAAAGACTCACATGAGATATTTGATATATTATGGTTCAGATATTGCCGATAGTCCTCAATTATTTTATATCGTCAAGAAAGATTGTTGAAAACGTGGCATAGTTTCAGGGTAACTGAACAAGGACAGCGCAATTGGAATATCTTATGTAGGGTATTTTACCACCCTAGAATCCTATTATGTTATCTCCTTCTTTTTACGGCATCCTTCCTTTACAGAGGAGTCAAACGTACGTGTTCAGTGTGATCGTCGAAAGTCCTGAAATTTCTCTGCATATATACAAATAGATCTGAATCACGCAGATATATATGTATATATACTAAATTGTTATTATTATTACTAAAATGTACACAGTAAATAATTATCGCATAATTTAAACAATATCGATCTTCAGGCATTAACAAATGTAAACATTTGTTGCATACTCATAGCATTTGGATTATTGAGAAGAATTGTTGTTGCATATCATATGGCTTAGAAATGTAGTATACTTTAAGGCATGTTTTCTTTCAAGACAATTAAAGCATACATATCATTCGAATGTTGTACAATTGAAATTACAATTGATTTTCCCAATATCCAATTATGGTATAATTGTAGATTCTTGATATTATTCATTTCAATAGATAATAAACAATTGTACACACATACTTATATAAATAAAATGTGGTGGACTCAATTTTGGAAGCCAACAAGATAAAACAATCTTCACTGGGATAATAGATGGAAACTAAAGAGTCGATAAAGGGTTATTAAATTACTATTGGAAAATGTTCATTTCAAATATTCTCAAAACTCCTTTAAAATAGGATTTCATAGTCCATCTCTTCATGTGGTATATAACCTTAAAGTATATTAACTAATTTGGCCCTTTTGTACAATCAACCAATCATTATTCATTACCACAACAAAATGTTGAGCAACCAACAATATTGTCTTATGTCCTCTTCAAACATAAACACACACACAACATACGCACATTATACAAATATGCAGCCAAAGCGTTTGATTGGTATGAGCACATACATATTTCGAGTAAAGCTCCTACAAAATCATACTGTGTATGGAGTAGTACTACTTCTACTGCTACAGCTGGATAGTCCCATTACATTGCATCATTGGAGTTGTTGGTTCCTTCCAGCCAACAAGTCATGTTTTCCAAGTCTATGAGTAATAGACTACTTTCGGCTCTTATGCTGGGCGCTTACTTCATGTAGAGGATGGTTACATGAAATGAATGAACGAACGAGCGGATAACTGGGAATATATCTAAAGATTTAGAAGAGATGGGGAGCATCATGTTCTTGTTATTTTTACGTTTGTGTTATTCTTGTTCGCCGGTTGTGTTTTTGTTTGTAAATCTTTATGATAAATTACCGTAACGAGTAGAACTTGAAACAAAACATTGTATGCCACAGAGTATCTATTTGGCTTTAAGGTTATGTGGTACTTCTTGATACACATGATATTTCATTATACAACGATGATGATGATTATATTGTTAGAGTGGGAGTGGGGTAAGGGAACAGTCTGGAATTTGTAAAAGAGCAACATATAATGTGTTATATTTTTAATATCATTCCATTAGGATTTTAGATGGGCGTGTATGTACTAGTTTGATTTATTATTTAGCAAATAATTTAGGTGCATACTTTTAGGTAAGTTGTTTTAATTAAAAATTTACAAAATTGTAACAACGTGGGGAGGGGTATATTTTCAAACTTTATGGGAAAAGGGCTCTCATTTGAATTGTTTTTGGGTTAGACATGTTCTCATGTGTGTTTATTTATAATTAAGAAATATTTTGGTGCATACTTTTAGGCGGTTATTTTATGTGTCCGTAAACAAATGTTTTGGAAGACTTGTAGCTACAAATTAAAAATAATAAAAAGAGGGAAAATATGTATAAAACCTTCATAGTACCTAAAATTAGTTGGTATTGTTATATCACAAGCAAGGGTGTTTCCCACCTCCTCTGTGAGGTTTTCCATACGTTGAAAAAAAAGGTTGTGTATGGATAAATGGAAGGCTGAAATTAGATGTGTTGGTTACTTTGGTTGACAATGTGAAGATTTTATGTCAACTGAAAACATCAGAAACATGTTTATGTTTATTTTAGATTCAGAAGACCTATGTAGGTGTGAACGAACTTAGACTTTGGCTAGGTAGGATATACGCTTGCGTTGATACGATTTTCCATTTTGGCTCCAATAGAATTGTTTACTAAGAAGTGTTTGTGTAGATCTGGAAGATTAATATAAAAAATAAAACAAAATGTCAAATTATAGACAAATCGGCTAAAAAAATTGGATGGTACATTCCAAATAGGATGGTATGGGAGCTTAACAAAATTTGGCCCTACATCGAAAATAATCTTTTAATAAAAATCCTGAACTGTCAAATTACAGCTGATACTGTTGGTCATAATTTCTGAAATCTTCAAACAAATCGTATCTGGCATATCCGATAATTCTAAGCTGTATCAGCTCTATCTTGATTTCAACAGGCCCAGGTGTAAAAATGTGGATAATATCTTCAAAGCCGGATAGTACGTTAAAATCAAATAGACAAAATTAGGTCCTACTTCGAATATTGCCGATTTTGTTGAAAAGTGTTTAAAATACTCAATCACATAATTTCAAATCATGGACGGGCATATACGTATCTGCTAACAAATTAGCTTCCATTTTAATTTTTTGATGATCTTAGGTGTATTTTACAACCGAAGTGGCTGCAATTTGACTTTCCATGTTCTTGGAGGGTAAGACGGCAGAAAGGAGGGTAAAGAAGCAGCACAATTTGGATATAGGTCCAGGTATTTACAAATGAAACCGTTTTTAACATCCTCAATAAATCGTACCAAATCTAGAACGAAACATATCAGGCAAGCCCTTTATACAACCGAAGTGGCTATAATTTAGGGTCCTCGGAGTTTGAAAACTTATTTTCAAAAAATTCCGATAAAGGACCAGATGTCATCATATCCCCAACACAGATGCCTGGCACCATATTTGATATTTTGAAGGGTTTAAAAGCATTTTCCAATCGAAGTGGTCTATAATGTGGAATTTACAGTTTTTGGTGAGTATCTTAGCTCCCACATAGAGGAGAGGTACCGTCCACTTTTAAGTTTTTGACGATCCTAGACAATCGAAGTGGCTGCAATTTGACTTTCCAGGTTCTTACAGGGTAAGAAGAGTATTTGCAGAAAAATTTGCATATAAGTGTTGTCATATTACATATTACATAAAAAATGAAAATAAAATCCTAAATTAAATCGTTTCAAATCCAGGAAGAAACGTGTCGTTTTTTGTCATTTAGGGTTCTCGGAGCTTGAAAAAATCTTTGCAGAAAAAATGTCGATATAGTACCAGGATTTGTCATAACTCCAACGCAGAGGTCTTGTTTCATTTTCGATATTATGAAGGCTTCAGCAGTATTTTTCAGTCGATGTGGTCTGTAATGTGGAATTTTTAGATTCTGATGAGAGTCTTAGCTGCCATGTAAAGGACTCGTTTTAATCGCATTTTCGATGTATAATTTGACATAAACAATCCGTGGAGGGTAAAAAATAATTTTGAAGAAAAATAGTGAACACCTCGATAAAGAGCAGATGCGAAAACGGGTTTAAAGTCAATTTCGTAGTGTCTGAAGAAGTATTCATTTCTAGCTTTGGTATACTGAAGGTCAAATAGCAAACCAATATAACCGACCGATTAATAACGAAATAAAAACAGTGTACGGAGCAGTATAGTCGGACAGTACCGACCACATGATACCCTACTCTACTACTACGAAAATCTAATTTTCTGCGGTTCTATATTCTGAGCCTGGGCAATATTTCTCGATATTTGCCACTCTAGACCGCTTATTGATTAAAAGCTCCACTTTCTCACCCTGGTATATTTTCCAAATCTTATTTTGCCGAGGAGAATATTTACGCAATAAAATAAAAATTTGGTCTTGGCTGATTTGACCCTCGGAATATTGATCGATCATCATCTAAACAGCTATTCTAGTATTTGGTCAGATCTCTTTCCCCGTGTAAAATATGTGATGTTCTGCATATAATAATAGCCTCTAGAACGACTAGAACTAAATCTGACAAAAATAATGTTTATGAGATTCAAACTCTGTGGACAGGCAATTTATAAGTTCCATGTTTTGACAAACCCAGATAAGATAGTTTGAATCCGCACGTCATGGTGGGATATATAAAAAATTATATCCGGACAAACTCAGCGAATCTTTACTTCGTAAAAATATGCCAATCTATGCTATTAAATTTCCACACAACTGTAACCGTGTTTTGAATCCCGTTGTTTTGTTTCATTTTTTTTTGTATTCCTTGATATAACGACATTCATTTGAGCATACATGCATGCAGGGCATCTGATTACATATGGAATTTCTAGCAGCATCTAAACATACATATTGCACTTCACATAGGAACAGACGGATGCAACTCTAACTGGAAGTTTAACAAGCTTCTATTTGTTGTTGCTGTTTTGTGTTTTTTTTCTTCCTCTTGTGAATGTTGCCACAGTCATTGTCGTTGTCGTCCTCATCATTGTTGAAGTGGCGTTGTTGTAGCATTTCGTTAACTTTGGAATAGATAACGAAGCCACCAACAACTAACTTGTCAAGTGATATGGCTACATTTTTAGAGTTTCTCGAAAAAAAAACTTCAAAACTCTGAGCGACCAGAATTGTTGCATGTGACAGAGACTGGTGTATCTGAGTAGTTGTTCTCCTTGTTGTTGTCTTCTTTTTCTATTTTCTAATGCAATCTATTCATTATTTTTTTTTTCTAAAGAAAAAAAGAGAAAAAATAGCAACTAGCATTTGACTTGCATATTTACATAAGGCTGAGTGTACTTCGCTGTGCCGTTTTAATAAAATATTGAAGTGACTTCTTGTTAGGGATTTTGTTTTCATGTCGGGAGAAAACAAAAACCATCAAAACACAATTTTCATTGTGAATTTACCACAGCTGAATGGAAATTGTATAGTTTTTGTTTTGTGCAACAACTTTGCCCCACAAAGTAGCCCATAGTAGCGGTAGTACTGATAGAGAGCAAACAAAAGTACTGTGTGTCACTTTTTCTTTTTTTTAATCTCAAACAAATTTTTTTATGATAAAAATTGATTTTTTTTTTTTTGGTTTGGAAAAAAGTAACAAACACACATTCAAATTGTGGCATACAATTTGTTGCATGCAAAAAAAAGTTGTAAATTTTTGTTGCCTGACAATGTGGAAAGATCTAAACAAATTTAAACAAACAATAGTGCAACTAAACAACACACATAAAAAAGCAAAACTTTAAAGGGTGTTATAGTTTGTTTTGTTTCCTCTGAAACTGTTATCAATTTTATCCCAACTTTTTTTCTCTAGAAAAAAAAACTTTACTTCCTTTTTTCTACATTTTGTTTTAATAAAAAAAAAAAAACTAAAAATTTGTCTCCATGGTCTAGTTTGGTCCATTTGTCTACACTTTATTTTATTTACAGTTATTTGGAATTTTCAATTCTCCCTATGTGTTTTGCTCTTTTTCTGCAGTATAGTGTAAATAACAATAGTTGTTCTTTTCCTTGCCAGTCCTTTTCCTTGACAGTTGTTATGGGGAATTATGTTTGTCTAAACTAGTAATTGGAATTAATTTAAATTGAAATATGTTAGAAATGGAAATGTATACATATCTTGTTATTTAACTCTATAGTTTATATATTCAACAATGTATATGTGTGCTGCATACTTTTAGGATGGCATACGATATACGTAAATCATGTGTTTACTTTACTTTTAAAATAATTATTGTTTGCCTTTTAATCAAATTTGAAATATTAGGAAAATATTAAAAAATATGAACCAAGAGAGATATTGTATAATATTTAATATAGTCTTACCATAAAATACAGTTAGAAGATTTTTGGTTAAGACATACCTGAAAGAAGCAAAGAGCAAAGTTATATATTAATATTCATTTACAAAATGTTACATATATAATATTTTTTAAATTAATTAGTTTAATTTTTAATTTCTTAGGAATAAGTAAGAAGCCCACATCCGATACGAAAACTTGTCAGATTTCGCTCTAGAGGCCATTATTATATTTAGAACGTCACAAATTTATATGATGAACAACCACAAACTAAAGTGACCAAATTTTTATGTTTTGGGTAAATATTCACCTGGGGGAAAAATTGTAAAATATGTCAGGATTAGAAAGTGGAGCTCTTGACTTCTAATCGGTCAAATATTGCAGAAAGTTAGAGTTCGGTGGAAATTGTGTAGGGAAGATGTGGATATTGAGTTCTTTTCCAATTTAAGATATGCGATTTGGAAGTACTTTGGCATTCAGGGTTCTTGGAGTGTGAAAAGTATTGTTGCATATAAAAGTTTTAAAAAGATATAAAGATTCCATAGATATTTTAGGTACTTTAATGCCTCTGCGTAGAGAATATTATTTCAAAGGCCTGCAGAACCATAACAGAAGATTTGCAAGTAATATATAACGAAAAAATGTAAACGTTTTTTAGAACCATGAGGCCTTTAAGGGGACCCCCCCATTCTCCGGGTCAAAATTTTTTGGATTTAATTCAAATCTACACTAATTCAAGAATGTCCCTACAAAATTTCAAGTGAGAATCTCAAGAACTCTTGATGATATAGACGATTTATTGTGTTAGCATCAAATGACGGCTAAAGGGCTTCTCAAACTTTAAACGCGTTTTTCTCTTTGCAAAAACTAATAACCCAATCGATTCCACATTTTTACACGTTTCTCTGTGAGTGTATAGCTATCGTATGAACTAGGATAAAGCCAATCGGTGAAGATCTTGCTTATTTTTTTAACTTGGTTTTTGGTAAAAAATCGGCGATTTTCGAAAAATATTTTTGCAAAGGTCCGCCATTTTGTTAATTTTAGGGCGAAGTCAATAATCCTAGTTCATACGAGAGCCAGACATGTACTCTTTCTAACACCGTTGGAATTTTCGAATTTCGATGTTCCAGTGAGGAGTTATCATGCCCGCCATCAAAAATAAGGACTTCTCTTTAATTACAAAAAACAACAACAAGTTTGAATTTTAATCAATATTTTTTAATACAAATATTGAGCTATAAATGTGTATACACAGAAAAAAATGTTTAATGAATATTTTCAGAATACTATTCATGTTCCATTATTTCTAAGATTGCCACCTACCTTACTTAGAAACAACTAAAATTTTAATATAATCGTGAGAGAGCCACTACTTTTCTTCAAAAATATGTACAAGTTTCATTAATGTCATAACTATTTTCATTCTTCGTTATTAGTTTTTAAGGAACATCTTCATTATTCCATTCATACTTTATTTATTTTTTCATATTATCCATCTACCTCACTTAGAATAAGATTAAAATTTTTATAACCGTGAGAAAGCCTTTATTTTTCTTAAAGTATGTAAAAGTTTCATTAAAATCAAAACTAATTTCATTTTTCGTCTTATTTTATTACTATTTGCGCTCATTTGTTATACCCGTTTAAATAAATATATTCCGTTCACACTTTATTTGCTTTTATATTGTCCATCTCTATTTTACCACTATTTTCGCCAATTTGTTATGCTCATTTTTGATATTCTCTCTCTCCTTCTTAAACATACACCACCATTTAATGTTTGGCTGTGTTTTGTTTTGTTTTGACATAGACAATCCGTATCTCCCCTTACTTAGTGGTTGTTAGTTTTGTAACCGTGTATTTGGCAATTGTTTTTCTTGCTAACAAACTCCGTCTCTCCACATATCCGATTGTGGGTATTTTAAGATTTCATTGTTTTTTTTTATTTCAGACACTACATTGCTATTATAAAATTCGCATATGTTCTTTCCAAATTATTTCGATATAAATACCAGACATAATATGTCAAACAAGTGTTGATACGAGCAACATGACCAAGACAACGAGATAAGCTAAAATAGGCAAGAGCAGAATTAGACCAGTGAGTGGAGCAGTATAGTCGGACGGAGCCGACCATATGATACCCTACACAACTTACATGAAAATCTAACTTTATTTGGTTGTATATTCTGAGCTTGGGCAATATTTCCCGATATTTGCACTCTCTTGACAGACTAGATGTCAACAAATATTTATAATATTTAATAGACGAGGGCTGTACTTGCTAGATTCTCTTTACCGTGGGATATGTTGTGATGTTGGGCTTTCAATTGTGGCCTATAGTGGCCCTTAGTACGTAAGCACCCGTAAATATTTATGTGTAATTCCTACATACGAGTACATACAACCAATTTCTCGGGTCTAGGGGTCCTTCATGGGCAAATATATACGCCATAGAATACATAATTTTTCACACAAAAGTCAGGGTCCATTTGACCCGCTAAATATTGACCGATCTTTATCAAAACAGGCATGCTAATTTCGCGATGTACGGGCCATAATTGCGGCCTCTGGATGATTTAAAACAATTTTATGGTAGACTATTAGCTCCTGGGCTGTGTTACGACTGCTAACATGCCGGTCAACTTCGATCATTTCTCTGATTTTATCGACATTTTCGTTAACGGATTTCTTATTCCCCAACCTAATACATCAGCATGACCATACGCTTGGATTTAGGTCCAGCCGACCATGATATTGTATTTGAAAGAACATTTCATTTGAAAAAAAATAAAGGCATATTTTTCCGAATTAAAAGAATATATTTTCGATTTTAAAGAATATATTTTTTTAGGACCAGCATGGCCATAACCTTGTTCTTCCATGACCAGCGGAGAGAGAATATTAAACTACTTAATGAATTTTGATTTTATTTATTTATTTATTTTTTTTTTTTGAGGAAATATTAAGCAGAGTTATCAGCTTGGATTTTAAAGTATATTTTCCGTGAACCTTGGGTTTGAATTTTAGAGAATATATTTTTTTCGAACTGCGTTAAGCAAATTGCATGATATAAGTGTATTATTAATATTAATTTCAGTTTTATTTTATATATTTGAAAATTTGTCAATTATTGGCGCCAAGTGCACTTGTATGTATAAGTTGATTAACAAAAAGGCAAAAAAAAAAAAAAAAAAAAAATCGATTCATCAATTAAAGATGAAAATCGAATATGACTGTAGAATCTATTGGCGAATCAACCAACCTTTTATTTCTGCTGCATGAAAATGTATAGTCAAAACTAAACAATAAAGTTTTTTTTTTATTATTGTCATGAACAATAGTGAAATGATGATTATTTATTTCATTGGAATCTAAATGAATCGTTCGCAGCATGAGTATCAAAATATTTAATTACACTTTCAAAATACATGGAACATTTATTTAGTTTTGCTTTGATGTCAAGAGGTCTTCTAGAGAAAACACGCACTCACACATACAAAAATAACAAATTTGCAAATGGCCATTCTGCTTGTGTATTTGTATTCTCAATTTGATTTTGTTTTAAGTATTTTATTATTTTTGGTTTTTGTTGTTGTTTTTTGTTTTTTGGGGTTCTTTGTCCACAATTAATTTATTATTATTATTAATTTGAAATCATTGTTGAATAATTAATGAAAGGCCTTAAGGCCAGAGTGTTGGTGCCAATTAGTCGTTATCAAAACAGTGGCACGCTTCTACAACTAAGCATTGATTGTCTAAATAAGGCGAATTATGTTTTGCGGGGGATTTGATGTTTTTGCATTGCAATGAAATGCCAAATATTTTTTTATATATGTCGTTTAAATTTAAAAATGTTTCTAAATAAATTGTTTATTATGGAAAATAATTAAAATTCTGCGTACAAATTCAATGCATGAAAAATTGCATTGTGCATACATAGATTTTAAATAGATTTTCAAAGTTAGAAAAGCAGCTAAAGTTGCGGTTCGAAGTGATAATGAAACTTGACTCTATGGGCGGGGAACTATAGGTTACCAAGCATGACTTAATTTGAATCATTATATTGAATTCTCTTGTGATGCTTTCCTATATCATTAAAAATTATTATTATCGACAGATGTCCTATTATGCTTTTTTTTTCTATTCACCTCTAAATAGTTTAATTTAAAATTCCCCATTGCTTAACAAATTATGCATATACATAAATATTTTATACATATATTAAATCCCAAGAGGGAATTATTGCAAACTATTTCAAATGAATATTTGTTCAACATTTTTTGCATTTCTAAGCAAATTTTCTAGTATTCCCCTAGCAAATTAGTTCACTATTTGCAAATTCAAAACGAAACACACACACATATACATACATACACTCAAATGGAATAATTTCGATTTGACACAATATTGCCCATAGACAGTTCAATGACATTTTGTGATTTCTTTATTTTATTTCGATTTTTTCCAGTTGAATTGTTTTATTGCAAAAATGTTCATATATAAATAAATTACATGTGACAGAACTATTGGACAACTATATTTGCCCATAGTTGGCACTGGGAATAATAAAACACGCACGAACATACACACACATATACATCTACACTATTTGAAATTAGAACTCAACAATCAAAAACAATAGGAGAACAAAAAAAAAAGATAAATGATAATGACACAAGTTTGTTCATTAGTTAGTTATTTATGTGTGCAATTAGGGATTCGAAGAGAGGAAAAATTCTAATGAATATTGGATCAAATAAAATAAGGAAATACTAAATTGAAATATGCTATTAAATTTTATATACAAAAATAATATTTTGGAAGAATTTTTAAAGCATATGTTTTGAAGTTGTGAGGGAGGATTTGTAGAGACTATTCATTTTAAGGGGACCCCCCCATTCTCGGGGTCAAATTTTTTTTTTTGATTTAATTCGAATCTACACTAATTAAAGGATGTCCCTACAAAATTTCATGTGAACATCTCAAGAACTCTTGAAGATATAGCCGATTTATTGTGTCAGCATCAAATGAAGGCTACAGGGCTTCTCAAACTTTAAACGCGTTTTTCTCTTTTGCGAATGGCGGGCACGATAACTCAAAAACTAATAACCCAATCGATTCCAAATTTTTGCACGTTTCTCTGTGAGTGTATAGCTATCGTATAAACTAAAATAAAGCCAATCGGCGAATATTTTCCTTATTTTTTAACTTGGTTTTTGGTCGGCGATTTTCGAAAAATATTTTTTCAAAGGTCCGCCATTTTGTTAATTTTAGAGCGAAGTCAATAATCCTAGTTCATACGAGAGCCAGACATGTACTCTTTCTAACACCGTTTCAATTTTCGGATTGCGATGTTCCAGTGAGGAGTTATCATGCCCGCCTTCAAAAATAAGGACTTCCCTTTTTATTTATAAAAAACAACAATAAAACAATTACAAACATTTTTTGTAACTTATTTTTCTTCTCTTTTAAATCTTCAAATATATATGTACAAAGTTACAAACCTTAACAAGCACTGGTATTGATTTACCAGCCCATTGATAATCTTGAAAAAATAAAATCGAAAATGTGTGGGTTTCCTTAAGAAAATAACAGAGTCCTTACCGAGATTTTTTTTAAGGGCAAATCTAAAAATCAGCTAATCAATAGAACTATAAGCCTTTATTTTTTATTTTTTTTTAATAATTTTACATTATTATATTTCAAATTTTACAGAATATTTGTTCAGAATCTGAAGCATGCGTACTTACGCAAGTAGATGAGGTAGCTCTTGGAGTGTTTAAGAGAAAAATAATGGAACGAAAGTTCTGTCACAAGCCAGCTAAGTAAGTAAGTATTTGTTCAGAATCAGCAGAATAAATATATTGGATTTTTAACGAATATTTTTTTAATAATAAATAGAAGATTTTTTTAAGAATCAGCAGAGGGATTTTGATGGTTTTTAAAGGATTTTTTTTTAAGTGAGCAAAAATACAACCTTAATTTTTTCAAGTATAAAATGAAAAATATATAGAAAGGGATAAGCGTGGATTTTTAAAGAATATTATTTTGAAGAACCACCAAAGCCATAAGTGCGGATTTTAAAATAATAATTTTTCGAAGAACCGCCAGAAATTCGAGAATATTCAGGAGAAGCTTGCATTTTTAACGAATATTATTTGGAGAATCAGCAGGGGGGTTGGATTAAAAAAAAAATCTTTTTTTGAGGAATTAGAAGGGGACGGTTTGAAGAATCAGCGTAGATTTGTAAGGATTTTTTGTATGAATTAACAGATCTTTTTGAAGAACCTACTAATCAATGAGTATAGATTTTTAAGAATGTTTTTGGAAGAACCAACAAACCAATAAGCGTCGATTTTAAAACATTTTTTGAAGAACCTACCGAATTTTGAAGCATCTGCGCAGTTACGTACATTTTTAGAGAATAAATTATGAAGGATCTACCGTGCTATGAGCTTAGATTTCTAGAGAATATTATTTGAAGAACCTATCAAGCAATTAACGTAGATTTCTAGAGAATATTTTTGGGCGTAGATTTTTAAAGAATATTTTTATGAAAATCCCACCGAGCTATGGGCGTAGTTTTGTAAAAAAATATATTTTTGAAGAATCAAATGGATTTTTATGAAATATGTTTTAAAGAACATACAGAAGGACAAGCGTGGATTTTTATAGAATCCTGAGCCACATGATTGTATTTATAATATTGTTAAGAATCGTCAGAGCTATAAGCTTGGATTTCTTAAGAATAGATTTGAGAAACCACTAGTGTCTCAAGCTTGGATTTATAAATATATTTTTTGAATAATTGGCACGTCTTAGACTTGGATTTTAACGGATTTTTGTAAGAAGCTCTAGAATATCCAGAATTAAAGATTAAATATTCCATAAAAATCACAATCCAATGGTTATTCATCGACCATTATAAATAGCCTTTAAATATTCGATCCGGAGAATCTTCAAAAATGTATAAAATTCATTTTACTACTCCAATTGTGATACCTTCAAAACATGGTTTGGGAACTCTTCAACAGCATATGCAAAAGAATAAGACGCAGTTTTAAAAATAAATCCTTGAATACCAAGCCGATGAACCCCGAATTCTACATTTTGGCTGGTCAAACAGGCGGTGCTTTGAACCAATGTGTGGGATCTCACACGAACCACAATTAATATTCTCTTATTCTTTTTTTTGGCATTCCTTTGAAGACATGAGACCAATAAATTGTGGTGTACCACTTAGAATGGTTCTACCACAAACAACTTTCAGTGGAATTGGCCCATCTTCGAAGACTCACACAATCGATTGCTTTTTCGTTTTGGGCTCATAACAAATATCCGTGATTTGTTACACGTAGAACATAGAATTGTATTTTTAGCGCCGAACGACACGAGCCTTGAGCGATTTTAAAATTGTGCGGCATCCAACGAATAAACCTTGTTTGCTGTCAGATTTTCATGCAATATCGAATATATACTTTTTTCTCGCGGTTTGTAAAATGAAAACCAGTTCACCCACGGCATAAAAAATCGCAATAGCTGTTTTTGACGAACTTCGATTTGAACTTAGCTTTATGATGAAAAAGTGTTTCCGATTTATATGTTTGATCTTTAAAAAAATTTTCTTTAATATATACGAATCTAGCTTTTGATTTCTAAGATAACTAAATAATGCATTCAAAAACTCCACAGATCCATAAATAGTTTTAAATGTGTAACGATTATTTTTATGAGGCCTCATCAATTATGACCATTTGTTGTCGCATAGACGTGATTGAATCTTTAGTTATTTGTTCCCGTTTTTATAAATGCTCTCTTGTTATCAGATACCATAAATTCAACTTAAATATTTGTTTGATAAATACACTTTAAATACTTGTCGTACTCAGTCATGGTGTTGTTTATATTTTTTTCTTGTTTGTTTGCTATTTTTTTGCTTTTGATAGAAACTTTCGCAGACACTCAGACGCTCTATGGGATCTATTAAAAATGCAGATATTTTTTTGAATGACGCCATTCAAACTGGCGTTCGTCGTATGTGCCAGTTAAAAAAAAGCTGGTCTATGAACTAACTTTTTGTCAGCTCAACGACGAGTTGAAAAACAGCAGCAACAACAACGGCAAAAATAAATTTGTTGCATTCGCTTGCCAAGTGAAGAAAAAGAAAAACAACAACAACAGCAACAACTTCTGCATTGGAAACTTAAAAGGCCTTCGGGCAAGGTTAACAAGTTTTTTTCTTTTCTCTATTGTTGTTGTCGCTACTGCCATAGTACGAACATTTCAACATTTGAGTGTTGAAGTGATCGATTGATTTGATGGATGAGGATGGACAGTTGTGAAAATTAGTATAGTAAATGGACAAAAAATCGTTATTGCTTTATGTATATTTCACAAGGAAATGTTTGATATTCTTTCTAATATTTTATTTGAAGAAAACGTATATCATTGCTATTTATTTAAACACTAGTGTAAATATATAAATGATTAAAGACCGTCTACCTTTGGTCTATTCATTCATAACTCAAACCATTTGTAGAGCATTCTCATTTCCACTGACCACAACAACAACTACAATAATAAAACTAATATAGTTAACTATCTAAACGGGAAAAATCGAAACCTAGGCACAGTGTAACGAAATTTGATATATACTTATTTTGAATTGTTAATTGTTCAGATAGGGTTTCAAGGACTTTCGAAGTTATAATCATGGAAGTTATTCGAAGTGAACCTACAAATTAATGAGTTTAGATTTTGAAGAATATTTTTTTGAAAAACTTACCAAGATATGAGAGTAGATTTGTAAAAAATATTTTTTGAAGAACTTACGGAGTTATGAGCGTAAATTCGTAGAGAATAGTTTTTGAAGGAATGAGCCAAGATCCCCGATCTCAAGAATATTTTTAATATGGTTCCATGATTTTTTGTATGTTAATGGTCTGGGCCGAATTTTCCAAACGGAGATTCTGGCATTTGTATTTTGGGTTTTCAGAGGATACATTCCTCTAAAGGGTAGGCACATACAAAGCGAGCTTCTTTAAGTAGCAAATTATCACATTAAAAATATATATGCTTCGATTTCTGGAGAATATTTCATTATTATACCAGAAATTTAGAATATAAAAAACAGTGTGCGGAGCAGTATAGTAGGACGGGGCCGACCATATGATACCCTACACAACATCCATGAACATCTAACTTTCTTTGGCACCACATTCTGAGCATAGGCAATATTTCGGGATGTTTGCACCCTCTTGACCCACTAGATGTCAACAAATATTACTACTATTCGGTACAGTCCTTCTAATTACTTGTCCAGATTCTCTTCAACGTGGGTTGTTTTGTGATGTTCGGCTTTCAATTGTGGACTGTAGATCAACTCGAAAAAAATAGGTTTTCGGTCCACTTCATACCAATATTATTATCTGATCATCACCAAAAATTATAGGCGTTGTCTTTGACCATACTTGGATACTAGTGAAAAATTTCAAAGCGATGAGCGCTATATATCCGCCCTCTAGTGTGGTAATGGGTTACTAAATAATATCTGAGGACGTAAGCACCTGTAAACATTTATGTGTAACTCCCACATCCGAGTACATACGACAATTGGTATCAATTTAAAGTTCAACCACTCCTCTTGGGTATACTATCAACTTCCCGGGTCTATATCCTTCAGAGGTAAATCTTTACGCTATAGGATACACATTTTTTCATTTTTCCCACAAAAGTCTGGGTCCATTTGACCCGCTAAATATTATCAAAACAGGCATGGTTATCCTTTGACCCGATCCCCTTCTCCATGGAAAATTTAACTGTGTTTGGGCCATAATTGCGGCCTCTGGAGCGACCAGAAAACCCGACAAAAATAAGGTTTTTGGTCCAAAGTGCAGAACGCATTTATGATCCGATTTAAATGAAATTTGGCACATATAACTAATTTGGCCCAAGGACGAATCCTATTGAAATTGGATAAAATCGGTAGAGATTTAGTTATAGCTCCCATATATACTTTCGCCCGATTTAAGGTAAATGGTGCACCAAAGTCCCTATATATCTCTCGATTTGCACGAAATTTGGCACAACGTAATGAATTAGGTCTAGCATGATGTATCTTAAGTTTCCTTAGATCGGTTCAGATTTAGATATAGCTTCTATATCTGACAAAATGAAAAATTTTGTATCGGTTGCAGAATGACAAGTTTATGGATCCAATTTCATTTTACTGGTCCTTTAAAAATGCGACGTCTGTTAGGATTCATCTGTTGAAAATATCCAAAGTGTTGAAGGATATCATAAAGTCGGCCCAGTTCGACTTCCTTACTGGTTTCATATTACTTTACCACAATTTGCCCTCATTTTTTATTGCCTGTTTTGCTATTTTCTCGAATGATTTCCTTAAAAAAAGCACCAACATTCAAAGCACCACCTGTCTTTTTATAGACAGTCCGTCTCTCCCCTCACTTGGTGGTTGTTAGTTTTTTTGGCTATTGTTCCTCTTGCTAACAAACTCCTACACTACACTTACTAGATTGTGGTTAGCATTACATTTTTGTTTATTTCAGACACTGCGCTGCTATTACAAAATTCGCATATGTATTTTCCAAATCATTTCGATACAAATAACAGCTGTAATATGTAAGTAAGTTAGTGTTGATACGAGCAGCACGATACAACAACGAGACAAGACATAAAAAACAAAAGGTAAAACCAAAATAGGAATATCAAAACTGCGGAAAGTTCCTGTGCCATAAAAAACCACAACCATCCCATTAGAGAATTTTTTTTTATGAATTGTATTCATAAAATGCAGAAATGCGGATATTGGTAACACTTTCCGAACACTATTCATATAATGAATTTATATAATTATTATTGTTTCTGTGTATATAACAAATGTCTGGTGGACTAGTTGAATTCAAGATATGCGAAAAAAATAAGCGCCACACATTAGGTAGAATCTGTTCTGATTTTGGACAATGATCCAAATTTGTTATTCTCTGAAAACACAAAATGCCTACGATTCGTGATTCCTTAGTATTTCGAGCTGCAACATTCGAAAGTCGCCCGAGCTAATTAATTTCCATTTCTCCACACTGTAACACTCTCATAATTTGTATATATGGACGTGTATAGAGGAAAAATAAACATATATTTATTTCTTTGTATACACATTCTATGATTATTCTATTGTCATTATTAAATTACGAGTCCCAGCGATATTCTCCATGTATGAATGGGTGTACATTTCTATGTAAGTGAATGAGAATTGCAGTAACAGCTTCACAACACATCTAAATGGATGAGAGAGTAAAGTGCATTGCTTTCAATGGTTAATGGAATTGTGCAAATGTGAAAAATAAAAGGGATGACAAAGACATTTTGTGGCCATAGCATAGTATAGCATAGAGGGGAGATATGTTGTGAAAAGGGCGACGTGGTGAAAGAATGAGGGAACGAGTGTGTAGTGAGTGCGAGTAACAATAAAAGATGCTGACCCACTTGTGCAAACATATTATATACATATATATGTGTGGGGAGTAAGTATTGTTATAATGTAATTGTGTTTGTCTGTCGGTCTGTGAGTGTGTGTGCCTGTGAGAGTCATTTTAAATTGCATTTTACAAACAAAATAAATTGCAATGACGTCAACCGTAGCTGGGAGATGTGTAATAAAATCAAAGTTCAACAAAAATACCAGACAACCTTCACCCCTCATGGAGTCGCACAAACACACTCATAAACTCGCACACACACACAAATGATGTAATGTCAACGTATACAAGTGCTAAATAGTATTTAAGTAGTAAGAAAATAACTTTTCTATTAAAAGTTTTAATAAATTACCACAAGAGTTAGCCTTTATTCTTTGTTGTCATGTAGTAAATAAAAGCTGACCGTCAGACCACATGGTCGGAGCAGCTAGGAGCGGGGTGGTGCTTGTGTGTGTGTGCGGTCAGCTCAAGTAAGTATAAGTTAGTTAAAGTCAAAATGCACATTAACTTTGTTGACACATCTATCTTCGAAATATACTCGTATAGGGGATATATTGCTGATGTCTTAATTAATCTTTTGTTTTTGTTGCTCAGGACAGCTGTTCATATTTGTCTTAGAGTTTGTTTAAATACAATTTGGGGTTTGTTTGTATGTTTATAAGTTGATAAAGGACTATGGACCAACATATAAAGTAAATAGTAATTTTACTTTGTGACTTTTTGGGAGAAATTAGTTTATACATTGGATGACAAGATGGCTTGTAATAATAAGAATATAATGGGAATTGTAGATAGCATGTGTGTTGAATATAATTGAATTTTTAAGCACTAAGTATTGTCAAGGATGTTTTTAAATTAACTAACTGAGTTCGAAATTAACATTATAATATCATACATTTTGAACTGTGAGTTTGTTTTTAGTAGATACACAAGTTAGTCGTATTTTGGTGCATTAATTTTTCGAAATTCGAAAAAAATGGATCAATGGAACTGTATTAAATTTGTCTTAAAATGTAAATGCTGAAGGACATTTTGAATGTTGACTATTGCGTTTGGTGAGCCTAATATTTGCAGAACACAAGTTCAATTGTGGTAGAACTGATTAAAGGTAGGTCGAGAAGAATATAACAGAAAAACACGTAAAGATCGGCCAGATGTGACGGATTATCTTACTGTTTTCTTCGAATGCAATGACGTGGTATATCATGAATTTGTGCCACAAAGTCTTTCGGTTAATAAGAATATTGATGAATAAATAAATTGTTTTATTTTTAATCCTGTAGTTGACAACCCCGCAATTAGTAAATACATAGATATGCAGAATTATATATTAACAAGTATGCTCATTGCTTATTTATTATAGATACTGAATTTCTATTACAAAATTCGCATATGTATTTTCCAAATTATTTCGATATAAATACCATATATAATATGACCAATAAACATACCGACCAATAAACATACCGAGTGTTGAACATTGTTATATGTGAAGATAGTTCTAATAAAGAACTATATATACATCTATTCGAAATTGCAGATGGCCTAACAATTCCATTTTGGGTTAGGTCAAAATGTTGCTGGTTTGTCTCGATGTGTGAGAGTTGGTACTGGCATGCCTTCAAAGACCCACAAGGTCGGTTTTGTTTTCTTACGGTATTATACAAAAATGAAAGTTCACGTCGAAAGTTGTGAAAAAATGATGGTACGAAAATACATTTTACTGTAAACAACACAACACATATTTGTACGGCTACTCTTACTACCATTAATTTACAATACCTTTTACGATGGCCCCAATAGAACGTTAACTCCAAAATTTCCGAAATTCTGGTAAGATTGGGCATTAAAAAAAAAATAGGGAGTGGCGGACCACATGATACCCTACACAACATTTACCGAACTCTATGTTTATGCAGATCCAAATTCCGAGCCTGGATAATAGTTTGCAATATTTGTATCCTATTGACCGATTAGAAGTCCTATGCGTAGATTATAGGCGTCTTCCTTGACCATATGCAGAACCTAATACTAAATTTACACTTCTGCCTTCTAGCGTGGTAATGGTAATACTAAACAATCTCTTAATACGTATACCCTCTTAAATATTTAGGTATAACTCCCCTATACGAGTACATATAGGGGAGTTATAATTGGTATCAATTTAAAAGTCAGCCACTCCTGTTGGATATGCTATCAACGTCCAGGGTCTAACTCTTTCAGCAGTAAATATATACGCCATAGAATACAAATTTTGTATTTTTTACATAAAAGTCCATTTGACACGCAAAATATTGTCAGATTATCATCAAAAAAGTCAGATTTGTTCTTTGCCCAGGTTTCCTTCCACGTGTAAAATTTCGTGGTGTTCGGGTCATATTTTTGGAGTTTTAACGCTTTTGTTTTTTATTAGTTTTACATACCGCTTTGTAAATTCTTAACATAATTAAGATGTAACATACCTGCAAATAAAAAAATGAACGAGTTAATAATTTTTTTGATTAATTGAAGAATTAAATATTAATTTTTTTTAAGTAACCAAAATGTTCATTATGCCTCTCGTTGGCATATAAATTGATACTATATCCCTCTATTGAGAAAGACATTACTCATTTAGTCTAAAGCATATTTTAGTCTATCCAAAGTTTCAAACTAATGAGCATTTAAATAGCATATCCATACTAAACACCCAAAAATAACTAAAATATCCTCTTCATGCATCTTTGCAAAAACAGCAGAAATTTCCGGCGATTCCGACATTAGAGTTATTTTTTTTTTTTGATATTTTTATAATCCATTTCTTTCAAAGTGTTTTTTCGTTTATTTCTTCTCTAAAATTATCTATACGTCTGGCAAGACGTAGAAGAAACAACATCATAGAAAATAATAATAAACGGAAAGCAAGCAAGCAAGAAATTGACTTGCAACATATGGGGGCCAACACGTTTGCAATGTAAGCCAACTACAACAAAAAAATGTGTAGTCATTTTTTGTTGTTGTTATTTGTTTGTAATAGTTAGACAGCAGAGCGATGATGCACATTTTATGTTTTTTTCTTGTTCTTAGTGTAAATAATATATGCATAAATATGTATTTATACACATATGTAACAATATGTGTGTCTGTGAACAAAAAATTAAATCATCATTCAAAGATTTTGTAAAAAAAAACAAAAAAAACTATATTTTTTCTTGGCTCTATGACTATGTGCATTGACTGCATTTTTTACTGTACATATGTCTGTATTTCGAAAGCTTTCGAAATCTAAGCAAAAAGCCAACAATTCCCTGGCACTGAACAACAAAATGTTTCATTTCACACAAAAGAATCTCAGTCAAAGTAACAACGAAAAACCGAATAACAACAACAACAACAAATTTCAAATTAAAACAACAAAAACCGAACAACAACAAAATTTCATATCAAAACAACAACGAGAAAATGATGCAATTGCATTCATGCTAAACCATCCCAATGTTGAACATTCACAGCGACCATCATTGCAACAGACCGATCGGCTATGACCCTCCTCTTCTCTTGGTGGCAGCAATCAGTAGTTGTCGTTTGTTCATCCACTGCATACAAGTTTGTTGCTTGCTTGCCAACACCACACCAATGCAACAACAGCAACAACAATATTACCAATACAAAATAGCTGATGATAATGTGCAAGCATTCATTAGCTTATTGAGGAAGAAGAAGAAGCAATACGCGATATTCTAATGTAGTTTTCGATTCGTCACTCTGCTGCATTAATACCATTTGGAATATGGACATGTAATTTACACTGCGTATTATTTTGTTAGGGTTAAATAATAGTTTTGGTCTCGGAAAAGGGACAATTTTATGAAAAAAGAGCAAAAATTAAAAAAAAATAGAAATAAAAATAGAAAATAGAAATAGAAAAAAAAAATAGAAAATTTCAAAATTCTTAAGGAGAAAGAAACGTCATTGAGGTCGGCCAAGTCGAACTTGTTTAGATGGACTTTTATATCAAGGTCTACTGAATAGCTCACATGGCGGCAAGATTAATACATTCACCTACTTAAAAAATATATTGGAAACATATAAATTGGAACCACTTATCAAAACGCCTGAAATGGGAAAGGATCTTTGTATTAGGTTAGGTCAAATAATTGTGCCATAGCACTACTATGTATTTATATATATGTATGGCCAGACAAGGCTAGTAAAACGTACTCAGTACGGTTTAATTTTCCGTCAATTCTCGATTTTTTAAGATTTTAAATGGGCTGGTAAATGAATACCAATGCTTGTTAAGGTTTGTAACTTTGCACATATATATTTGAAGATTTAAAAAGGAAGAAAAATAATTTACAAAAAAAAAATTTTGTTGTATTTTGTGATCAAAGAAATGCCCTTATTTTTGATAGCGGGCACGATAACTCCTCACTGGAACATCGTAATCCGAAAATTCTAACGGTGTTAGAAAAAGTACATGTCTGGCTCTCGTATGAACTAGGATTATTGACTTCGCACAACAATTAACAAAATGGCGGAACTTTGATTTTTTTTTTTTTTTTGAAAAATCGCCTATTTTGAACCACAAACTACGATAAAAAAATAACGAAGATCTTGGCTT
>NW_026877868.1:0-23216 GCF_032173495.1 Musca vetustissima | reverse complement strand
ATTAAAATTATATTATATTTAATTTTTACATAGAAAATTAACTTTAAAAATTTCGAAATTTTTCAAAAATTTAAAAAAAAAAAAAAAAATCCAGGATTTTTTTGAAAATTTCGAAATTTTTTCAAAAATTTTCAAAAATTTTAAAATTTTTTTTAAAAAATTTTTAAAAAATTTTCAAAAATTTTAAAATTTTTTTTAAAAAATTTTTAAAAAAACAGACCTCAGTACGCGGCTTGCTCGATGGGCTTTGAAGCTCCAAGGATACAGGTTTTCGATCCAACATAGGCGTGGTTGTCAGAACGTGGTTCCAGATGCTCTTTCTAGGACCAACCCTGATGTGTCAGCATTGGAAATGTCAACTTTGGCCTTTTCTAAAGCTGTTACTTCTCCCGATCCTCAGGATTGTAGTGGAGTCTTTGTAGATCTTGATTCCGAATGGTTTAAGTCCGATAGATATAAACAGCTTCTGGCCAATGTAGAGAAGACGTTAGATAAGATGCCGGATTTAAAGATAATTGATGGTTTCCTTTACAGACGCACCGAACATGCCACAGGTGAACAGGTGCAAGATGATCTTGCATGGAAGTTATGGATACCGGAAGAAATGGTTGCTGAGCTGTTAAAAAGGACCCATGATAACCCATTATCAGCTCATGGGGGAATAAACAAAACTTTGTATGCACTACGTAAATTCTATTTTTGGCCAAATATGGCAGTTGATGTAAAAAATTATATCAATAATTGTGACGTCTGTAAAGCTAACAAATATCCAAACCAACCTCTTAGGCCTCCAAAGGGTAAGACGTCTGAGACCCATCGATTTTTCCAGAAAGTTTATATAGACTTTTTGGGCCCATACCCCAGGTCTAAAGCAGGAAATGTAGGCATATTTGTAGTCTTGGATCACTATACCAAATTTCCGTTTTTAAAGGCTGTTAAAAAGTTTTCTTCGGACGTTGTGATTGACTACTTGGAGAATGAATTATTCTATACATACGGGGTGCCAGAGTCTATAGTGTCAGACAATGGTTCACAATTTCGTTCAAATTTGTTTGCAAAGTTTCTTCAACGTTTTCGAATTAATCACTTTTTTACAGCTGTCCATTCCCCTCAAGCAAACGCATCTGAACGAGTGAACAGATCTGTTCTTGCGGCAATAAGATCATACATAACTCCAGATCAGAAGGACTGGGACAAAATGTTGAGTAGTATCTGCTGTGCGCTTAGATCTTCTGTCCATTCTGCCATAGGTACGGCGCCATACTATCTAGTTTTTGGACAGCATATGATAACCAATGGTTCAACATACTCCCTTTTGCGACAGTTAAATATGCTAGATGATAGAACGGTAAGGTTTGACAAAAATGACTCCTTAGCTATTATAGGGGATAAAGCTAAGAAATGTATACAGAAACAGTTTGAGAGAAATGAAAGAAATTATAATCTTAGATCGAATGATGTTTCTTATGCGGTAGGGCAAGAAGTATTTCGAAGGAATTTTCGTCAGAGCAATTTTGAGCAGGGATTTAATTCCAAATTAGCTCCTAATTTCCTTAAAGCACGGATCCGCCGAAAGCTTGGAAATTCAACTTACGAATTGGAGGACCTGCAAGGTAATCATGTTGGAATATATCACGCCAAAGATATCCGTCAATAGTTATTTTGTACGCAAGCGGTATCAGCTTCGGTGGTAAAAGTCTTCACCCCCAAAGTCTGATTTTGGTTAGGGGGTATGTAATAGCGCTTGCGTATGTAAAACTCTTCCCATTAGCATTTTGGTAAGAAATTCAAAATTCCGTTTTATAACTACCTTTATGACAGTGACCTCTGTACTTGAGTTGGTTGTTTGGTCAGAACATTATGTATCAGCTATTGATATTTATTATACTTTTCCTTTTAATAGTTTGCCATTTTCTGGAAATAAAACGTTAGGAAACCTTTCTGTTTTAGACTACATGTATGCAACAGGGAAAAAGTATCGTCCATTTGCTAAGAAATAAGTCTAAGATTAACATCAAAAATTGTTAAGAAACTTAAGAAAAAAAAGTATATATAATATTTATAAACTGAAGTGAATAATTTTATTAAGTTCTTTCAGTAGTAAAATATTCCTTCTGTTTGAATTTGATTTTTCTACAACTAGTAAGTGGTAATTTTTTTTATTTGAGAATCAGTGTCGATGTTGGCTTATTTCATTATATCTAGTTGTTTTATATCAAATCGGATGAAGAATTTTATGGTTATATTATACCGAATAACCATAACCGGCAAAAGAATTTTCATTCTCCACTGTTTGGAATATCCTCACGTACCATTGAAATATATACATTTGGTAATTATCTCATTTATTGATCACGCAGTTTCGTTTATAACAACTTAACTTTGTACATAGGTTTTTCGCTTAGTTGCTTTTGGGCATAAGCAACGGGCATTTAGCAAGAGGTGGA
Source organism: Musca vetustissima (assembly GCF_032173495.1). Lineage (NCBI taxonomy): Eukaryota > Metazoa > Arthropoda > Insecta > Diptera > Muscidae > Musca > Musca vetustissima. The sequence goes on along the minus strand of NW_026877868.1, from coordinate 20,769 downwards.
GAGAGAATTTTTGAAGATTATCGCCGTTTATGCCTATCACACTGTAACTCACCATAAGATTTAACTCCGCTGTAATCATTGTCTTCGCATCGAACCAGTTCGTGCCGGTCTGCCACGAGGCTAAGAATAATGTCATTGTACATGAAAAAGTCCAGTATTAGAACGATTGAAAAGGAAAAATCAGTGATATTAGTGCCCGAAAAATTCATCCCGTACATAATTAGTGCTTATATAGCTCGGCTCCTAATATTTCTGTTGAGTCGGGTTTCACCTAACCTATAAATACTGTTTTCCTCCTGGCAGCGAAGTATTACGAACAATATCGAGACCTGGTGAGAGAATTGAAGTGTAACTATAACCAGCAAAAGGTAACAAAATATAGGACCTAATTTGAAGTGAAGTGAATATTGCGATCAAACCTGGTGTAAATAGTGCTACATTCATAGTTAAAGTCATTGTTGAAAAAAAGGTTAACACTAATTTTGGCTAGTTATAGTTTTTAAGTACGAAGATTTACTTTTAATTCTACACATTATTTCTTTCGAGTGTATTTTTTTGTTTCCATTTAATTTTTAATATTTGTTTGAAGATTGTATATAAATTTGTTATAATATTTCAACAATCTCTATGTGCATAAAGTGAGTGTCAGTTAATTCCCGTTTGGTAAAGAACATCAACCAAATATACATTGTTACATACATATAATTTCATTCGGATTTTGTACTTTTAATGATCATTAGCGGTCGGTTTCGGTAGAAGCTACTGTTATATGTTACATTCGGTTGATGTTTTACGCCAATGTTAATTAACATGACCTATGTTAACACCATGTTAAGTATCTCGATCTTAGCAACATTTTACTTTATTAAGCAACCAACATATTAAGTCTCCACATCTCTCTCACAGTGATCAAATAATTTTGGAGCATAACGTGATATTGGAGAGTGTACATTTCTTTTATTGTGCATTACTGTTTACCTTTTTGCTGCAGCTCGGCCAACGAGAAAGTATACTTTCGTCGATGGAGGAGAAACCAAAACAAAAGTAAGTCATTAATTTACTCTATTTATTTTTTTGTTTTTTTTTTTTGGTGTATCAAAAGAGTAAACTATTTGTGATTGAAATGACTATCGACGAAATCAGATGAAATTTTATTATTAAAATGTTGGCTGCTTCTTTTGTTTATGTTGATTAGATGGTGATACAGATAATTTCTTTGTTTCACATCAAAATCAAGTAAAGCTAAAATACCTTTCCTTACACTTCAATATCATTAATGTTGAAGCCGAGGAAGATTTGTGGAATGCCCACGTAAAATATGAGAGATTGTTGTTGTTAACATATTTTTTCCTTTGAATTTAACTTTAATAATAATACTCGAAAGATTTCCTTAGATTAAGATTTTAAAATTACATTTAACTTAGTTTTATACAACAATTAAGTAATTTAAAATTCATTTTGTCTATAAGAACAAATATCGATGATTACCAATGGATTTTTAGTCAATAAATATAAAATGTCTTCTGAATAGATTTAGAACCAAATCTGTTTGACTACTCTCGAATGTAAGAAAAGGGTTGCTATGTTATTAATGAAGGGGTTGCAATGAAAAGTATTCTTCGACAGGTTGCAACCATGGATGGGTGGGTGTTGGCAACACAATATCTTCTTGCTGAACAACATTCTGCATGACTACTTCCTTTTCTCATCTGTATATTTCATAAAACTGTCCCTTTCATTTCCGTATCCTTCTGTGAACTTTCCTTTCTGTTTCTTTACTTGGAAAAATCTGAAAATGCACGTATTTTTTTATATTTATTAGCAGAGTGGTATGAGAACAATGAAGTTATTTGAACCCCCCCTCCGTCGAGCGATAAGGCTGGTTTTTCTTACGTGCATTTCCTTCATTTGAGTTCTCATTAACATCAGCCACATTTAATTACCCTACGTTATATGCTACAACGTAAAGGACTGCAATTCGCCGACATCCTTGCAAATTCCAACAATATCAACGGATGCTTTTGGTTCTATATTAGCCACCTGGGAAATGGGAACTAAATCGTATTTGATCACCGGTACTCCGCTGTCATCATAATCCTCACAGGGTTGGACAACTGTATCACTGGTGAAGGTCATCTCATAATCATTTTTCAGTGTACTGTATTGTTTGTTGGCCGGTTTCAATTGGCATTTGGAGATATAGTAGAGTTTGTCGACCTCAATCATATCATAATATTTATCACACTGCTCACGAAATGCGGTGGCTCGTATCTCACCAGATTCATCCATTAAATCGATGCTGAATAGTTTTCCTTCACCCTTGGCATTGCTCCAAGTACGCACGGGCGATTTGGCGGTAACACGTACCTTAATAACCCATTTATTCTGATACGGACTAAGACTGGCAATTGGCCTTGTCAACCCTATGCCGCGCCGTCTCGGGGCTGTACTAAATATAAGAGATTTACAACAAATTATAAGAGTATCAAAATATTACGCTAATCATTTATGTTGTGATATATTTTTTCGTTTTTATTTACTTACTACAGTCGGAATCGACGGCCAATGCTCCGGCGAAATTTGTCGCTATAAACGATAACTTTAAACGATTTCGATTGTACCATTTCCCTACATATCCAATTTTTTATAAAAAATATATTTCTTTACGAATAGCAATTCTTAAAAATAAATAAAATGTTTTTTTTTTACAGTACAATACTTATTTGTGCGAATGTCACCAGAAGATTTAGATTATTTGCTTGAACTAGTCACTCCATAAAAAGAAAAGGTCAATACTAATATGAGGGAATCTAAATGCCCCGGATAACAACTGGCAATAACATTGAGATTATTTGTTTAAAAGATCGAGATCATCGATATGCAATATTGTACCTGAAGTCTGCACTGCATTATGTTAAATGATAATTTTTTAAAGGTTAACCCGAATTTATTACGTAAAACAATATATATTTATGCAGATGCCAGCAACAGAAGAGGAATGGTGGGAGAGTATTTCCTAAAGTATAAATAAATCTTGGAATTTTCCCAATTCAATTGGGGGCACTAGATGGAAAGCACATCGATATTATAGCTCCAGCGCACTGTGAATGTACATATTTCAATTATAAAAAGAAAACAGCATTGTTTTAATGGTTCATGTGGACGCAAATTACAATTTTGTTTATATCGACGTTGGTGCAAACGGTAAAGAGTCCGATGTCGGTGTATTCAGTAGATGTTCGCTATCGAATGGATTATATAATAACACGTTGAATTTGCCGCATCCAAAACCATTGCTCTGCAGACAAAAACCAATTCCATATGTGATTGTTGCAGATGATGCGTTTCCCTTAAATTCCAATATTATGAAACCATATAGTTTTCGAAATCAAAACACGATGGAAAGAATTTTCAATTACAGGTTGTCCAGATATAGGCGTGATTCGATTAATATCAGCCCGATTTCGCATTGTCAGAAAAACAATGGAACTTTCCCCATCGAAATGTTGTCAAAGTTGTTCTCGCAGTATGTGCTTTACACAATTTTTTGAGCAAACTCAAATGTGGAACATATGCACAAACAAGAGGGTCTATAACGGATGGACGATGGCGTGAAGAAGTATATTTTATCTTCGGTACAACAATTGTGCAACCAAGGACTTCAAAGCGAAACATCAAAGCTCATTCGAAAAGATTTTACGGAATATTTTTTCAAATCAAGGAGAAGTTCCATGTCAATACAAGCATATTTATTAAATAATCGAATTAGAAGAAAAAAGGTCAATTCATTTAGTTGCCAACATAAAATTACATACAGTTTCTATGCAAAACAATAGATTAAAATATTAAAAATAAATTGCATTCAGTTCACATATAAAATATTAAAATTAAATACAAAATAACACAAAGTTAATTGTTTTCCTCTGCTTTAAATGAGTCGATGGCATTATTAATTATAGTTCTCAGTCTGAAAATAAAAAAAATGTATCAAATGTTATTTGAGTACCATTCATTTCAAACTCACCTGCGAGCATTTGATTCTGAATATGCAGAAAGTTGCTGCCCAACATACTCTCCATAGCTCTTCTGCCAACTTATGTCTTTTTTTCCTTGGGACTCTTTCTGGGATAGTAATTGGCAAAGTTTTTCGTAAACTTCTTGTACTTTTCTACGCTTTGCTGGAGTAGAACTTGCAATTGAACCGTGAGGTTCCAAATTCTGAAACTGGTGGTCCTCAAAAGCTGAACTTGATAAGGTCTCGGAGTTTGATTCGGTACCTCCTGATTCACGATTTCTCACAGTATCTAAAAAGTGTAGAGCTGCAAAATGTTCATATTTTGATACATACGTAGTGCCATCTTGTCCACTTTTGGAGGCATTTATTTTTCTGTGTTCCGCCTTCAATGTATAATAATATTTGTAAATTCAAACAAAATAAAAAATATTTACATTTTACATTATAACGTGATCGCACAGCCTTAAATTGCGATTTACAGTCGGCTACGCAATAATTGGTTGCAGCAGAAATTTCTGACCAGCACTTATCCTTTTCTTGCTGGTTTTTGTATCCATCAATTTTGTTATTCCATATCGGCGGGCGTTCTTCAACCATTTTGATTAACAGTCTCCGTTCATCTACTGCCCACTTTTTTTGTTGCTTGCGATTGTCGCGCATGTTACCATTAACGTTATCCCTATTAAAAAATATATATAAAACATCACAAATACATTGTTACTAGCATAGGCCGGCTACCTTGTTAGCGATTCTGTTCATAGTTAAAAGATAAATAATCATTAATTTAGCTAAACAATATACTTTTGGATTAAGTATACATTTGAAACATTTTAATAATCTTTCGAACATAAACCTTGATGCTCCTACTCTGCTATATCTAGCACAACTTTAGGCACGAGATAAGGCTGGGTTTGTGGAAATTCGAACTAGAAGGATACGAAAAGTTCTAAAATGTGCGAACGGGAAGAGCTAGAATTCTGAAATTTGAAATATGTGTAGCTAGAATCTTGAAATTTTATATGGAAGTGGGAAGTTGTGTTGATGTATGGAAATGATTTAAGAAATTCATACTTAAGTGTATAAAAAGTACAAAGTGGTACTAAATTTAGTACTATTTGCATTTAGTTGAGGGTATAGAGATGGAATCCTGAAAATGCCTGTAACAAACTCAACTATATATATACACAAATGTGTGTGTATGTATGAAAACAAATCAATATAATAAATATAATTAAACATATTTAATTTTATTTATGTTACTCACTCAAATATGTTCGCCGATCCACCTTCTGAAACCCAACTCTTTAAATCTTTTGCCTCCTCAATGACAGGATCGATTTTTAGAGCATAATTAGAGCTGACAGTTCTCTTTCCGTTAAATTCAGTAATGCTGCCTGATTTTACAAGAACAACTGGATGCGGGTTATTATTGAATTTTGCCGCCTCATCATTCCATACTTCTACATCTATCGTTGCCATACTTCTATCCACCAAAGTCAAGAGACGTTTCTGGCGTTGGTCGCGCTTTTGCATTTCACCAACTCTTTGGCATACACCAATCAAATCGAATGAATCGTTTAATCCCACATTGGCCAATTCCGATATTTCTTTAAAATTGTAAGTTGTTTCGGGGACACCTTCATCCGACGATTTATTGATTTGAGTTTTACTTTTAAAAGTAATTTCATAATCATGATTTAATTTATTATGCTCCTTATTGGCTTTGTTTACTTTGAAATTTTGGATGTGGAAGACTTTACCGACTTTGAGCATATCAAAATATTTATAGTCAAAAGCTGTTGCACCTATTACTCCAGTTGCATCTTTAAATTCCATTTTGAAGAGTTCGTTTCCATTCTTGTCGGTGCGTTTATAACCTTTGCCAACAAGCCTTACTTTAATAGAACAATTGGCAGATGTATTTGAAAGATTGGCCACTGGACATATTTGAGAATTTGCCATTCTGCTTTGCTAAAATAAAATATAGATATAGTAAGATGAAATAGATTAAAAATTTTATACATATATTTTATAGGGTGTGATCCAAGGCTTATTGATAACTTAACGCCGTATGCCAAAAATTTCGAAAAAATTGTGTTCATACTGTGGACCGGTCGATAGAGTGTTCCAAGTGTTCGTAAACATTTTCTTTTGTGGACATGTAATGTCTGAAATTATCATTTCGAGGACTTACAAAGGAAATGACATCGCCAAGCAAGTATCCATGTAGAAATGCATGAGGTTCGTGGTCTCCTCCGCTGAAGGATGATTTCCTAACGCTGAGGTATTACGCGACCTCGTGCCTTTCAGTAATTTAAATTGAGACATGAGTGCTGCAAATGATCAAATGACAGATAGCCGGTGCTTCAGTGTCAGAATGTAGTCACGAGTGGAAACTTCAATACTTCTATCGAAACCCCCCGGCGATTTGTTACTACCAACGATATTTCGAAAGAAAACCGAAAAGGAATTTTCACGAATTAGGAAACACTTTATGGTAGTGAGGAAGTACGAAACAGATTATCCAAATAAAGCTTCTAGGGAACTTTTATGACGAAGGGGTGTGTTAAGTTTCGTAAAAATCGGTTCAGATTTAGATATTGCTCCCATATATATTTTCATCTGATATAATGTAAATGGTGTACAACAGTCCTTATATATCTTTCGATTTGCACGAAATGTGGCTTAGCGCTCTGAATTATGTTCAGAATGTAAACATCGGTTCAGATTTAGATATAGCTCCCATATATATTTTCGACCGATTTAAGCTAAATGGTGCACCAAAATCCTTATGTTTGTCAGATTGACAGGATATTTTGCACAACATATCAAATTGAGACTAGAATGACGTTATTGTTTTTTTTTTTTTAATTGGTGCAGATGCAGACATAGCTTCCACTTCATTTTATTTATTATTATTGTTTTTCTTTTTGAACGGGTGTCCAATTGAAATTAAATATTAAAAAATAGCGTGCTATAAATCGATTAACACAAATTTGTTCCATGAAATGAAATTTAGCATAGGTTGCAGAAAGGCATGTGTATGGATTGATGTTAGTCAGTTCACTTATAGATAAAGATCACATATTTAAATTCGTTCAATACCCTCGAAGGAACATTGAATTTGAATTCATGATAATAAACAAAGTATTTATGAAGAAAATCGAAAGTCGATATTGGAAAGTCGCCTTTACGATGTTCTCAAAGGTCAGAAGTCGACTTCGTCCTTAAGACTTTTCAATGCAAAAAGTCGATTTACTTATACTATGGCTATACAGAAACCTTCTGTGTCAAAAGCAAACCATTGTCAAGCGACAACTTTACACATAGTTCCGGATGACAAGGGAGTAGAGCTTATTGACAAAGCTGACCCGAGGTGCGTATTAGCGATATTCATCCAGGGAAAATGATCAGTTGCAAAGGATCGACCTTTATAAAAGAGTTTGCCGCATTTCTTATTAGAATAGCAAATAACCTTGAGTCCCTTTGGAACGGCCGTTTGTGTCATGTGCTGTAATCGTTAGTCATCAGATGAGTAATTGACGAAAGCTAAATGTCTTATAGAAGACAAAGTAGGGAAGGAATACGTGAAGAGGTGCTTTGGTGATTAGACTGGGCGAATTACTTTCAGTTGATCTTGAAGGATTTCCATCTAATTATGGAATTGTATACTAGTTTTCATCCATTTCGCGTTACAACAACAACAATTTTTATTTGTCAATGAATGGTTTAGAATATTTTTTTTTAATCGCAAATAATATTTTTGCCGATATTTATGTAGATATGTATGTGTGCAATTGCAAATGTATAATAAAAGAACGGTTGTATTGATTATATTGAGATAACAGATTGCCGATTGCGGAAAACACGACTATTAACCGATGAGAAGTAAAATGCAAGTGATATCGGATATATGAGCTGTCGATGTCAGATTTAAAAAAAATGCAAGGTACATTAAATTTTTTTTTTTGTTAATTTGAAAAAAAAAAACAAATTAAAAACTTATGCTTCAATATCTGCAGATTCGCTAGGAAGAAATTTACATTTTTTCACATTCTCGTCTTGTCTTAGCTAAAGGAGAAGCCAAAACAAGAATTCTTCAAAAAATATTACTTCTAAATCCACGCTTTGTGGAATTCTTGAAAATCAATGTTTTTTTTTTAAATAACTCAAGCCTTATGGAATTCTTGAAAAAAAAATTAAAATTCAAGCCTTGTGAAATTGTTTTTTTTTAATCCACGCCTTTTGAAATTCTTTTCTTTTAAATTCACTCCTTGTGAAATTTTTTTTAATCCACGCCTTGTGACATTCTTTTTTTTTAAATCCACAACTTGTGAAATACTTTTTTTATTAATCCACGACTTGTGAAATACCTTTTTTTTAATCCACGCCTTGTTATAAAAATATTACTTGTCAATGAATGGTTTAACAGATTGCCGATTGCGCAAAACACGACACGACTACTAACCGTTGAGAAGTAAAATGCAACTGATATCTGATACAAAGACAAAGAAACCGTAAAGACTCGACAAAATGCATTTTGACAAAATAATTATGAAAAATATCCAGGGGGAATCAGGTATAACCAGAGATGGTCCGTCAGAAACAGTGACGTAAATGACATACATTTCCGACGTATATAACGTCGGAAAGCCAACCAAAATCACTAGGTTTTTGACAAAACGGTTATTTCCATTAGTCAATATGGAAATTAAATATTCTCTATTGAAATTCATAAAAAACTTAATTATAGCCTTCACCACACTGTGGTACAGCGTATTATGTCTTTGTGCATGTGTTTGTAACAGGCAAAAAGAAACGAGATAGACACATGGTTCCTTTTGAGAATATGCATAGAATTACTTTCTGAGTCGATTTACGCATGTCCGTCCGTCCGTCCGTTTGTCCATGTTAAATTGTAAACAAAGTACAGGTCGCATTTATGCTCCGGATTGGATGAAATTTGGCATAGGTCACTTATTTGGCCCAAGGACGAACCCTATTGAAATTGAGAAAAATCGGTTCAGATTTAGATATAGCTCCCATATATATATTTAACCGATTTAATGTAAACGGTCCCTATATATCTTTCGATTTGCACGAAATTTGGTACAGCCTAATAATTTAGGTCTAGAATGATGTCTGCCAAGTTTCGTGAAAATCGGTCCTGATTTAGATATAGCTCCCATATATAGGTTCGTCCGATTTCAGGTAAATGGTGCACCAAAGTCCCTATATATCCTTCGATTTGCACGAAATTTGGTATAACGTACTAAATTGAGCCTAGAGTGATGTCTGGCAAGTTTTGAGGAAATCGGTTTAGATTTAGATATACCTCCCATATATAGTTTCGTCCGATTTCATGTAAATGGTGCCCCCAAAGTCCCTATATATCTTTCGATTTGCACGAAATTTGGCATACCGTACTGAATTAGGCCTAGACTGATGTCTGCCAAGTTTCGAGAAAATCGGTCCATTATTTTGATATAGCTCCCATATATATCGTAAATATACCCATAGTGGTGAAGGGTATCATATAGTCGGCCCCGTCCTTACTGTTTTTTTTCTTAAAAATTTTTAGAATTTTTTCTCAGGACTAGTAAGAAATAGTTAGAAATACATAAAATTATAATAGATTCTTGAAAATAACTGTATATGGTGATTATATGGAAATTAATGACGTTTACTACATTTATTACATTTTATACAGGTATATGACGTTTTCGACGTTTACACCTTTTTGACAGTCGAAAACCTAAAAATTCGTCACACGGCCCATCCCTGGGTATAACAGAGGTATGCTAAGAATAAATACGCGAATGTGTATATAAAATCAGAGTCCTGCACTCAAAATATATATTTTCATTTTATAATCTTACTATATAGCAGTAAAAATGTTTAATTGGAAATTGTCGACGCGTCAATTGTCTTATCTTTATACTTTTATGTCTTTGTCTGATATATAAACTGTCGATGTCAGATTGAAAAAAAGGAAATTGCACGGTACATTTAAAAAGGTATATTAATCAGAAATGCTGTTTGAGCTGCCATTTTTTTTTGAAATTAAAAAAAAGACATTTTCTTCAATTTTTGGCGAACCGGTAGAGCTAGAACTCTTAAATTTGAAATGAGGGTCACTGTTTGAATGTAAAATTAGTATATCAAAGGTTTTTTTTGGACTGAATGGTACTAACATTTTAATTATGGTCGGTATTGGTTTTTAAATAATTCCCACATTCGCTTACAAAATAGCGGGCATATGCTAGTCTATATATATATATAAAAGAGTTGCGTTATAAGTGACTGACTGATCATCAACGCCCAGACGAAACGGCTAAAGCTAGAAACTTCAAATTTGGCATGTAGGTCGGGTTTTTGGAAATTCGTCTAAAAGGTACGTCGGAATGGTTGGAAGTAGAACTCTGAAATGTAGGTCGAGTTTTTGGAAATTCGTCTAAAAGGTACTAAAACTGTATTACGTCAGAATGGTTGGAAGTAGAACTCTGAAATTTGGTATGGAGCTTTGTCAATGATAAACGAAAGGGGAATGTGAGAACAAATTTTGGAAATTAGTACTTAATGTACTAAAAAATACTAGATAATAAATTACAATGGAACAGGAAGGAATATATATATATGGGAAATTACAAAATTCTTTTAATATTCCATTAAAAAAAATTTGAAAAAAATTTTTGCGAGCACATTTATGATTTTTGGTACATAAGTTAAGAAAAATATGCTGATTCGAAATCTGTTCGCGTTCACAAATTCGGATGCTGCGCACAAAAGTTATAGCGGTTTTAAATCTTGTATTTCAAATATAAATTAAATGAATTCCTATTCGTTGTAATTCGCGAATTTCTTCACAAATGGTTAAACACCATTGTTTTCTTTGCATACTAGTCAAATCACATTGAAATACTGTTTAATAGTCGCGAAAAAGAAATAGAAACATGAAGATATCGGAAAATAAAATAAATTAATTTTTGAATTAATTTTTTATTATTATTATTTTTTTTTTTTTTTGAATTTTCGATTTTTTTAGTATGGTTAAGGGAATACGGGTTTGCCTTAATCTTCTAAAATATGCGACGCTTTCTTCTGCAAATTCTTTTAGATGATTGTTAAATATCGGTAAATTCATCTAATAAGAGTTTCGTCGTTAAAAATGACTAAATATATTGCACTTACAATACATAAAAATGGTCAATATTGAAAAGCATGCAATTCGCGTATTCGTGCAAATCAGTTGTTACGCATGCGGTTTTCGTATAAAGTGAATCAATGTCTTTCAATAATTATGAATTTTTCGATGTTTACTTTAGCGGTCAAAGTGTGCCGCTCGATGCACTTCACTATGCAAAAACCCTAAAAATGGCTAAAAATCACGCAACGTGCATATGATTTTTATGCGCATACGATTTCAGTAATCTCCTATGAAAATACACAAAAGGACACCTATTTTAAAAGGATCGGTTAAGAACCGCGGATGTGCCTCCACAATCAATTTTGGATAAAATACGCATATTATTCGCTTATCGATATATTTTTGACCTATTTTCACACAGATTCGCGAATATGATAACACATGAATGATGGTATGTGAAATCAGTTCGAAGAAAAACGCGATTATATACTCGAATTTGTCAAAATAAGTTTTTGCAGTTTTTCCCACATTCAAGGTACCTATATCCGCCGTTTTATTGGGCGGAATTGAACATGAATGGGCTCATTAGATCCGGCACGTAAAAAAAAACTAAAATCACGCGTGGTTCCACGGAATTTGAATGGACTTTCTTAATTTTAGACTCAAAAAATATGTTTTTCATAAAAATTTACGCACCAAATTTTCGTCTTTGGAACCCAATTACAAAGAAGCTACGGGGAGCACATTCATGAGATATACACTAAACGAAGCAAACTCACGAGTTCTACAATCCTATAATTAGTTTAGCCCATTATCTGGATGCGCATCCTAATTATAAGAAAAATTTAAAAAACACAGAAAATCCGGCTTCAAAATGTCAGCATCCATTTTAGCTGGATACAGTGATTATATAGAAAAATCATGCATTAGAACTATATTGTCCATGGGGTATTCTGCAACTTAGTCACTGATCACATGTGCGTGCGTTGTGTAGTTTAGCCACATATCGGGAACGAACATAAAAAAACTCGTTGGCTTCAACGCATTTTCACCCATTTTTTACATTACCACCATCACAGCTTCCACGAAACTTTTTATTTATTACCAATATTTTAAGATTTTGACAAGAACACTTCATTTTATAGAAATTAATTTAAATTATATGCAATATGTTCATATTTCGCGAGTTATAACCTTCCAAACCTCAGTTTCAAGGAATTTAAAGGATTTTTGTAATTTCCCATATCTGAAACTTTATTGGTCTGTTCCAGTACTTTTTTAATAGTAAATCTAGTAAAAGGGAAACATTTCAAAATTGCTCACAGAGTACAGAATAATTTGAAAAGTTCGGGAACGCAAATCTAGTAAATATGCCAAAATTATATGGCAATACTTCAAAATCAACATAACAGCCAATCTGAAGTAGGCATTCTTGTTTACAATTTTTACTCGGCCAAATTTCTCGAGTATAAAGTTTACAAAGAGAACGCCATTTTGTTTTGTGCTCTCTTAAATTTGATTCAATGTTTTACCAGTTTTGAGGGTTGAAGAACGGTTTTCTAGTAAAAAGTTGCAAAACATGTAAAATGAGTAGATTCTTTTAGGTTCTGGAACGGAACTTATATTTAGTTTTAACTGTTAAAATAGAATGATGGCAAAAATATTTTTTGAAAATTAGTACAAAAAAAAGCACTAGAAAGTTATAAATATTATTTTAAGAGATAGAAATATGAAACTTCTTATATAAGCTTAAGTATTACAAAAAGAATGTTATGCATAATTTGATCTTGGAAAGGAATACGAAAGTGGAGATACAAATTACAAAACAAAAATTACAATACAACCGGTAGCAATAGAAATTGGAAATGTGGTAGATTTCACTACTACAAAGACTATGCTATACATTAATATATTTTTTAAATAAGTACTAAAATGGTACTAAATATTAAATTATAATGGAAACCGCATAGATTGAAATCTGAAACATAGTATGTAGTTTTCACATTTTAAATAGAATGATATATATAACTATTTTGGGAAATTAGTACTAAACATTGCACCACAGAGAATGGTAATAAATATACTAAATATTTGCACTAACAGTGGAGTACTTTTGTATGTAAAACAAAAAAAAAATAGTGTATTGATAACGTGTTTCTTTAAGAGGGTTTAGAAGGCATAGCACAGTGGGAAAAAATGCAGATCTAGCGCGCAGAAACTAAAAGTAGATGTTTTACTGTATGTTTATCGATATTTTGGATAAGAATAGATTTAGATGGACAATTTTAATTATTTTATAAAAAAATTGCAATTTTTTTATTAACCCATTAAGCGCCGATTTTTTACTATTTTACTATTTTTACTATTTTGAAGCATTTGAAATATTTTATATAAGCAACATTCGTTATAACTAATAGTACTCCTAAAATGGGAGCTTCTTTTAAAAATTCCAAAACATTTGGAGGGTAAAAAGTGGGTTAAGGGCAAACACTATTGTTATTATATATATCTTTATTATTGTTAATATTACATATCTAAAACATTAAACTATATATATTTTATAAAATTTAGGCATTACTTATTAAATGCTAATCACATTCAGAACCTGAGTTTTGTTCTGAATTATTTGGTAGCATTGGATCCTCCAGTAGTTTAAGGACTTCTTCAGATAGTGACTCACTATATCGATGGTTAAGAGATGTACTACGAGACAAACTTGATATTTTTGGATCAGAAGAAAATAGCAACCTATTGAAAAGATCCTTCACGGCTAATTTTTCTGGTGTACAGTTCCCTGTAGTTCCGAAAGTCCTTATTTCTGGATTCCATGGCTTCTTCAGACAACATTCCTATGGGCAAAGCTACACATTTAATTATATCAGCTCCTTGCACTAATATTTTGTGTATGGTTGAAGGCATATAGAACCAAGGATATAATTCCACGAAAAGAATAAATGTTTCCTCAGTAAGTTTTTTAAAAGACTCTGCGTTAATAGCATATCCACAGGCCATGGTTGAAAGGATGATACTAAAATTTTTAATTAATTTTTCATCAACACCAGTTATCGACGATGCCAAGCCAGGTTGGCTAAAAAACGCCTAGCAGGTATTGCCATCGTTTGTTGTTCCGGATACTGACTTAGGTGTGTCATCAATAATGTGCATTTCTTCCTTCAAATCATTAATGATACGTGCCTTCCTTTCTTTGAAAAGTCGCCGATCGGAGCTATTAATTTTCCACTTTTTCAAAACCAATCGGTATGAAATGTGCAATATACATTCTAAACTTCGAATCCTTGCATGTAAGGTGGACAGGCTGCATTTGTATAAGTTGATGTTTGGTGTTAATGACGAAATGTTGTTGTATTTGTTGCTTATAGCGAAAACCACAAATGTAGGTAAAACCGTGTATATATGAATGTTACACCAATGATATTTTTTCAGAGTTCATAAAGTAGACCCTTTACCTGCGGTATTTGAGAAGACTCTTACATCCGATTTCGTTGTAATTTAAATTTTTATTTAGAAAGACATTTGGAATAAACGTATATTAAGTGCATGGGGTTTTAACCAACGTTTGGAGCAGCTTACTTAAATACCCTGATTTTCATACTCACACCCAGTACTCTGGAACCTTACGATGGACATTTTGAACTTGTTTTTTTTCTTATCTGCTATGCTGTGATCTATTCCAAGTCATATTTGATGAATTATATCAAAAAAATTCATAAATTTTTAATTTTATTTGAACAAAACCTTAAAAAAGCTTCCTACACCAAATTGGCATTTTTTCAAAAAAATTGCCATAAATCCGAGAGTCGCAGGAAGTCGCAGGAAAAAATTTTGTATGATGTTCCAGACAGACACACAAGAAAAATAAAACAAAAATCAAAGCTGAACTCGACTGCACTCCATACTAAACCCCTATTTTAATTGAAGGAATTTAAAAAAACGGACCTTACATATATTTACCCCGAAACACCTAAATTAAAATAACTTATGGGTTATATAACTATACCATTTAATTAAAGACCAATACTATATATCGAAACTGGACAAAATTTTATAATAATATATTCACAGAATGCACACGACCATCGCAATTTTATAGCTAAAAAATGCCATTTTTAACATTGGAAAAAATTTATATTTTAAATGTACCCTTGTTCCGTTCTAGCTTATTAATTCGGATTATTTTATACGGACCTAAGTACTCTCAACACTCTACTTTAAAACTGCATTAATGTTTTAAAGTTTCCTTCAACTTCATTTTTTTTTTATTTTCTGCGCGCTAGATCGGTATTTTTTTCCCACTGTGCATAGCGACTACTAAATGTTGTTTGTACATGTGTATTGAGCGATTTGAAGTGACAGAATTTGAAATTCGTGTATGTGGCTTCTAAAATAAAACTATATCATCAACAAGTTAATTGGAAAGAAATTGACATTGTCTTATCTATATTTAAAGAGTCTATATATATTGTGACTGACTGATCAACAACGTCCATTATGAACAAATCGTAAAGCAGTGTGCACACTATCATTTTTGAGTGACAGTTTCGATAACTTATCGGTTGTAATAATAATAATAATGAAAAATAGGCTTCGAATTTTATTGTTTTCTTAATGAAATCTCGGTCTCACAATTTTTTTTTTGTGAGATTGTTGTTGACCATTATGTGGATTTTTAAGGGCGATTTTTTTTTGTTTTTTTTTATAAATCAGATTAAATACAATTCGCTCAAAATTGTCATTCGGATCATGAATGTGACCCGTACTTTGTTTACAATTTAACATCAACAGACGATGGACATGCATAAATCTACTCAGAAAGTGATTCTGCGCATGTGTTCAAAAAGAACCATGTATCTACCTCCTTTTTTCATTTTGTTGTTGTATAAATTACCCTAACGGTCATTGTTGTTATTATTATTATAATTTATTCGAAATAAACAGAAAAACAAAGAAAGAAGAAGAGTAAACAAACAAATAGGGCAGAGAAATGTGAAAGAATCTCCTTGTCTGTCTACTTTTGTGTTTTGGGATCACGATAAATGCCTGTGAAGAGTACAGCCTTGGCGGTATTATCATAGATCAGGAACATATATGGATGATTACATTCGAATTTGGTTGGTTCGGCGTAGGGATACGTAGTCGAACGCAAAAGTCGACTGACCAAAAAGTCGATTTTTAGACTTTTCGATTTTTGCCTTTGACTAAAAAGTCCACTTTTCGATCTATCGATTTTGTCAAACCTGTTCAAAATCGATTTTCGACTTTTACCAACTAAAGCAAAATCGACTAAAAATTTATAGTTTTATAAGAATTGTTGTCAACAGATGAAAAATGTTTTGGAATCTGTTATTTTTGGACAATTTCGGCTTTGTGATAATAAAACAAGAATTTATGAAGAAAATCGAAAGTCGATCTTGAAAAGTCGACTTTGCGATTTTCTTCGTCTTTTAGACTTTTCAATACAAAAAGTCGATTAATCGAAAGTCGATTTACTTATCCCTAGTTACTATATAATATCTGAATACATAAGCATCTGTAAATATATAAGTGTAACTCCCACATCCGACAATATAATTGATTACAATTTAAAGGTCAACCACTTCTCTTGGATATACTATCAACTTGTGGGGTATATGTCCTTCAGAAGAAAATATCTACGCCATAGACTACAAATTTTGTCATTTTTCACACAATAGTCAGGGTCTATTTGACCGCTTATTCTTGGGCCCGATCCCCTTCTCCATATACAAAGTTCGGGCCATAATTGCGACCTCTGCTGTGCGACCACAAAAACCGACAAAAATTAAGTTTAGGTCCATTTCCACCTAAATATTAAACCACCAAAAACAATTGTTGTCTTCTTTGGCCAGAACCCATCCTACATGCAAAATTTCGTAACGATTGGTCCATAACTGTGCCCTGTACCATGTTTATAAATTATAATGGACAGACGGACGGACACACACACATGTCTAGAACGACTCAGCCGTTACAAACTCTTGGGGCTGTACAAAGATATAACGCCCTGACAATATAGTTGTGTAGGGTATAAATACATTTTATAAAATTTCAGTCAAATAGTTAAATAAAATCATCACAGGAAAAACCACATAACTGGCCACATTTTCAGTATTTTCAATATTTTAAACATATTTTCCAACCGATTCATCTGTTATTTTATATTTTGAGTTCTAATTGGGTAACAAATTTCCCTAAACAGAATTTATAATTATTAAATTTTGGTATTTTCAAGGTAACCGAATAATATATAAATAATCATATTTTGAGTTCTAAGTTCCTAGGTGACCCTAATATAAAGACATTTCATCTCCGGATTCCAAATTGTAGACATGTGGCAGAAGATTTCTTGACGGTTATTTTCATATTCGTCTAGTGAAAGGAGGCTGTTTAATGTGCAAGATTACGCGTTCACGTTTACGCATATTGCTCATTTGCCGCAAGATCGGCATAATTAAAAAAATAGATTTTGCAGAAAACAGAAGAACTAGCAAGGAACAGAAGAACTTCTACCGTTTCCCAATCAATGTGAATAAGAAATATTGATCTGAGCGATATATCGCTAACCGTTGGGCCCGACGACATGATTATACAATCGTCTGCATACGTAACAATGTAAATGCTGTCTGGCTGATTGAAATGCCGGGAAAGGAAAAGGTTAAACAGTTCCGGAGATATATATATATATATATATATATGCCCTGGGAAACTCTTTGCTGCACTCTACGGAGTTTGGACTTTCTACTAAGTTCATATATATATATATATATAAATTATCAAATGTTTCAGTCATGGCCGGAGGGAAATATTCTTCATGTCCTCAAAAAGTGTGTCATTAGCTATATTGCTAATTACATCAAAACAATAACTATTTTAGGCCGCCAACGGGATGTCCAAAATTGTATTTGTACATGCATATTATTTAAAATAGCCCTAGTGTAATTGTAAGTCGTGGATTTTTTTTTCTAAAAATATTTTATGGTTATCTCTCTTTTTATTTACCGTTCCGATGACGGAAGAGAGGTCTCCGGAGATAAATTTTAATACGACACACTTCGACTTGGGACCTGATTTGTTCATTAAAAAAATAAACTTACCTTTGTCCTCTACACTTTATTGGATTTTTTAAATGGGCGGTTTTTGGATATCGCCAACGGTAGTAGTTGACTCAGGCTCCTTCGAAGGTATTCTTGTAATTTTTAAATCAAATGAACGGCCCTGGTCTTATAAAAATTGAGCCGGCTTCTGCTACTTCTACTGAAGACAAAGAGTGCGGATGGTTCCGGCCTACACCACCTGTTGCGCATATTTTCGCATTTTCGTGGCCAAATTATCTATTTCTATATTTTTATTTCAGGTTCCAAAAATCAAATGAAAATATCTTTCTTCGAAATTTAATTTTATGCACTTACATTTAAATTCATAGCATATTCGAAATCGTCCACATCCATGTTACAAGTTTCACAGCTATACTGGCCATATTCGTTTTCGTTGACTTCTCGTTGAAGAGAGCAACAAGTTTTGAATGGTGATTGACCACAAACAAACGAATATCAGCAGCCACAAATACAAACCGTTTGTGTTGAAAAGACAAAAAAATAAATTCTTGTTGATGTCATTCGGTATTTCCTCCTCGAAGCGAGTAGACGTTAAAAGTAAAAGTGTTTCGTTGAATTTTTTTTTAATTTATGGTTACAATTACTTTCAAATAATATTCTTTCCAACAGATGAAACTGAATCTCCAATATGTTCATTCAAAATTGAATATTTTTCTTATTCCCCGCCAAGAACCATCCCAAAAAAAACATCAGATTGTTCAGAAAACTATATCTAAGCCACTGTACGTGACATAGATAAAATTTTCATTTACATAAATAGAATATTAATTATAATTAGGTGATAATAATAATTAATTACAGAATATTTTATAAATATTAATTTCAAATACAAAGCTTTAAATGAAATATAGATTTGGATATCAAATGCAATGTTTTAGTCACATATTAATCTGAAATTAAAAAATATTCAAATTAATAAATATGAACTTCAATTTTAACCGGAATAAAATGTTTTAAAATAATTAATGTTTTAATTTAATTGAATATACATTTAAAATTAATATTCAACTAATTTAGTAAAAATATCTAATTACATATAAAATAACATTGAATTTAAATATAATTTTTAAGATTGAAGTTCATATTTATTGATTTTAATTAAATTAATTAATTAAAGAATATTTTATAAATACTAATTTGAAATGAAATATTAATTTGTATTCCTAATGTAATTATAAATGTAAAGTTCGCCATTTTATTAATGCAGAAGCATCATTGCATTCATGAAAGTTTTTCATTGCATTAATTAAATTTTGCCATTGCATTAATGAAGAAAATGCATTTCATTAACGTATGTTTGTAATTTTATTAATGTAGAAGTTTCATAGCATCAATGAAAAATTTTCATTGCATTAACAAAGAAGTTTCCTTGCATTAATGAATTTGTTTCACAGCATCAATGAAAAAATTCATTGCATTAATGAATAATTTCGTTAATATTAATTAACGAAACTCAATGAAACTTTTTTCATTAATTCAATGAAGCTCTACGTTGGTTCAAAATACATGACATTGATGGAACTTAAGATTTCATTTATGTTATGAAGCTTTTTCATTCAGTGTAATTAGGATTACAGTTCATTTTATTTAACCTAGTACAATTTGTTTCATATAAATCACAATAATTCAGTAGTTCAAATTCTTAACACTAATTCCGCGAACATGTGCATGGCCCCGGCCTTGCACATGTACAACCGATGATGATGTTGTTGATGATATTTGTTCTCTGGGGCTGACGGTACGGGCGTGACGATTGTGTTTGCCATCGTGGTCGATATGGCCGTATCACCTGCGATGCACGATTCGGAACGCTTCTGGATGCAACCAGATCTCGGCCTCCGCTGGGCATTGCTTCGCGGTTATTGGTTGATCTGAAATAGGACATGAATTAGTACAGACCATTATAATGTATGAAAAGGAATGTATAAGGATGAAGTTGTGTAAAATGAGAAGTGATATGATTACCAGGTAATAGGGGGCATTTAGAGCTGAAATAGAAATGATGTTTTTTTTTAATTGATGTGTTAGTCGGATGTGTTATCAGTGGCAAGTAGCAGATCTTGACAATTGGGCGAGTTATGGTACCAGAAGCAGCCTTTACTTCATTCGAAGACATAAGCAGCATACTTATCTGAAACGTCTTGAGCCAATATAATTTTTCCCATTTTCAAATACTATCCGAGAAGGTAGTCCTCGCCTCCCAACGAACCGAGCCAGTGCGGCCTCAAAGACAATCGTCGACAATTCGGAACATGGCTCTAAATGAATAGCTTTTGTGGTAAAACAGACCAATAAGCATACATAGCCTTTAAGTATGGGTGATTGGCGCAAAATATAACTTTTTAAATCAATGTACACCTTTCTGGTGGTAATGGAGCCATAATTTAAGACCAACCCTTTTGCTTGAAAATGAGACATAGTTTGCAGACTTTAAATCAAAAGGGCCTGCGAAAATC
>NW_026877867.1:0-23024 GCF_032173495.1 Musca vetustissima | reverse complement strand
TCTGTTGTAATCACGATATCTTCTGAAGGAATTTAGTTAGGGTGCTGAAATTTAGGGTTGTCTTTTGTCTACAGGCAGGCCAAGTTCGAAGATGGGATATATCGGTCCACGTTTAGGCATAGCTCCCATATAACGGTACTCCCAAATTTTCGGTATTTTGGGGTTCTTTACCGTGTTTTTCAACCGAATTCGCTGAAAATTTGGTACGTTGTGTTCTTATTGGGTACTAAATGTCTCCACAAAAAATTATGAGTATGAGTTATGAGTATAGGTCCATTTTTTCTGGTAGCCCCAATAAAACGGCACCTCCTAAGTTTCAGTATTTTGGGGATTTTAAATACAGGCCACAGTTATGGACCAATCTTCACGAAATTTTGCATGTAGGATGGGTTCTGGCCAATGAAGACCCCTATTGTTTTTGGAAAAGATCGGTTAATATTTAGGGGATGAAATGGACCAAATACTAAATTTTTGTCGGTTTTTCTGGTCGCTCCAGAGGCCGCAATTATGGCCCAAACACCGCGAATTTTTGCATGGGGAAGGGGATCGGGCCAGAATAAGCATGCATGTTTTGATAAAGATCGGTCAATATTTAGCGGGTCAAATGGACCCTGACTTTTGTGTGAAAAATGACAAAATTTGTATTCTATGGCATATATATTTACTCCTGGAGGATGTAGACCCCAGGAGTTGATAGCACATCCAAGAGGAGTGGTTGGCCTTTAAATTGATACCAAATATAGTGATGTATCTACTCAGATGTGGGAGTTACAGTCAAATATTTACAGGTGCTTACGTATTCAGATATTATTCAGTAACCCATTACCACATTAGAGGGAGAAATATCGCGCTGATGGCTTTGAAATTTTTCATGAAGTTCCAGTTATGGTCAAGAACAACGCCTATAATTTTCGGTGATGATCAGATGAAAATTTTGGGATGAAATGGACCGAAAACATAATTTTTTGTGTGTTTTCGAGTAGAGTATAATCCGAAAATCACAACACAACCCACCGTGAAGGTAATCTGGACAAGTAATTAGAAGGACTGTACTGAATATTCGAAAAAAGTAAGGAAGAGGTGTTGTTAACCTCTAATCGGACAAGAGGGGGCAAATATCACGAAATATTACTCAGACTCGGAATAAACATCCTCAGAAAGTTAGAGTTCGTGGTAGTTGTGTAGGGTATCGCATGGTCGGCCCCGTCCGACTATACTGCTCCGCTCACTGGTTTTATATTAAAATAGTTATCTAATTTGTTCCGAGTTTTGGGTTTGGTTCTAAGAGTTTATCGTAATCATTTAACATGCGGAGGATATCGAGATAAAGCTATAACGTAAGGTTCGATAATGAACTATACATGAACTATAACCCGCATTTAGGCCTAGCCCCTGTGTGGGAGGTATCAGAAGGAGAGGACCGATAGTCCACATCTTCGAACTTGAACTAAGTTTGGAAGAAATAGTAAAATAGGCACAGGTTGGATGAAATCAAAATTTTCTGGAACATGGTTCACATTATGGTTTACCTTATCGCGTTGTAGAAATATTGTCGGTATAGGTCCACTTTTTGGTATTTTCTCTACACTTTCATTTCCAATACCTGTCAGTATATCTATGGTGGAGGGTATCCAAAGTTCGGCCCGGCCGAACTTTACGTTTTATCGCTTGTTACACCTAATTAACTGCAGTGTGGAAAATCTCCCTACGAAAATTATCAATGGCCATGTTTTGGGGTAGTCCCATATAAGTGTACCCCACAATATTCACTATTTTACAGCTTTGGACACGTTTTGCAATCTAATCGGCTGAAGTTTAGTTTTTTTTTTTGGTTCTGATAGGGTAGATAATACTCCTACTAAAACTAAGGAAGATTTGTAGGATTTGAATTCAAAATAACAAATATATATATTTGTATACCACACACAACCATGTTGTCAATTTATTATAGCTGTGTGTGACCCCAAGAGTTTGTAAAGGCGCGAAATATTGGTCTTAGACCCAACTTTTAATATACTGATTGCCATATCTCAACTAGCTGACAGTGTCTCCGTCCGTATGTCCGTCATAATTTGTAAAGATTAGTCCATAACTGGCAATCGACCCATACGTAATGGCGTACATATAGTATAGTATATCCTATAGGAGTAATTGACCTTTTAATTTATACCCATTATATTGAGTACGTAAACGGAAGTGAGAGTTATACTTAAATTTGACAGGGGTATATGTATTCTGATATTATTTAGTATTACCATTAATACACCGCAGGGCGAAATTTTGCACGAGGTTCCGATTATGGTAAAGTGCGAAACCTATAATTTTCGAAGATGATTATATGATATTTCTGCGATGAATTATACCGAAAACTTTATTCTCGTCTAGTTTTCTAATCGCTCTAGTCGTCACAATTATAAGCCGAACTTCAAAAATTTTACATGAGGAAAGCGATCTGACCAACTACTTCCAATGGCTGTCATAATAATGAACGGCAATATATAGCGGATCAAATGAACCAAACATATTTTTGTTTAAAAACAAAATTTGAATTCTATGGAGTAATTTGTTACCGCGGAAAACATGATTTGGAAAAGTGGTCGTATAGGACCTTTTGACCTCTAATCGGCCAAGAGAGTGCAAATAGCGCGAAATATAAATCCATGGAAACATAGAGCCCAGTTGTAGTTGTATAAGGATGTCATATGGTTGGCCCCGCCCTACTATGCAGTTCCCAGTTTGTTGTTAAAAAAAATAAATGCAATTTTCAATATTATTGGCAAAAGGTCTTAAGCATGATTCTGCACAGAAAAGATACCAATTAGTGCTGCAACCATTAAAATATCCTCTGGCACTTGGGTTCTGAAACTAATATTTACCACACTGTAGTATAGAAAAACCAGTAAAGAATGTAGTGAAGTCGGACAGGGCCGACTATATAATACCCTTCACCACTTTGGGTATATTCTACATATGGGAATTTTCAATTTTCTTTTAAAATTCTATCAAAAACTTTTGATTTGATTTGATAAATGAACCGACTAACGTCAATCCATACACATTCCTATCTGCACACTATTCTAAATTTCATTTAATTTGGACAGATTTGCCTAAAGTCGTACGAAAATATATATATATATATATATATGGGAGCTATATCTAAATCTGAACCGATTTTCACGAAACATAACACACACCGTTCTATATTTAATTCAGTACGCAATGCCAAATTTCCTGCAAATCGAAAGACATATAGGGACTTTGGTAAACCATTTACATTAAACCGGTCGAAAATATATATGGGAGCTATATCAAAATCTGAACCGCTTTCCACGAAACTTAAAACACATCATTCTAGACTAAATTCAGTATGCTATGCCAAATTTCGTGCAAATCGAATAATATATAGCGACTTTGGTACACTATTTACCTTAAATCGCACAAAAATATATATGGGAGCTATATCTAAATCTGAACCGATTTTAACGAAACTTAACACAACATTAGTTCAGTACGCTACGTCTAATTTCGTGGAAATCGAATACAACGATTTTAGTGCACCATTTACATTAAATCGGACGAAAATATATATAGGAGCTATATATGAATCTCAACCGATTTTCACAAAATTTTACACACATCATTCTACCATTAATTCAGCACGCTACGCTAAATTTTGAGCCCAATCGAAGAATACAAAGGGACTTTGGTTCAACATTTACCTTAACTCGGACGAAAATATATATGGGAGCTGTATCCAAATCTAAACCGATTTTCACGAAACTTAGCACACATTATTCTAGAACTAATCTAGTACGCTATGCCAAATTTCGTACAAATCGAAAGGTATCGAACAAAAATATATATGGGAGCTATATCATAATCTTAACCAATTTTCACGAAATTTTACACTCATCGTTCTAGATTTAATTCAGTACGCTATGCCCAATTTCATGCAAATCGAAAGTTATATAGGGACATTGGTGCACCATTTACAAAAAATCGGACGAAAATGTATATGTGTGCTATATCTAAATCTGAACCGATTTTGAAAAAAATTTACCCACATAATTCTAGACTCAATTCAGTACGCTATGCCAAATTCCGTGCAAATCGGAAGGCATTTGGGGACTTTTGTGCACCATTTACATAAAATCGGACTAAAATATATATGAGAGCTATATCTAAATCTGAACTGATTTTCACGAAACTTTGCACACATTATTCTAGACTTAATTTAGTACTCTATGCCAAAATTCGTGCAAATCAAACTATTTTCAGGGACTTTGGTGCACTATTTACCTAAAATCGGACGAAAATATATATGCGAGCTATATCTAAATCTGGAAATCCGAGCCGATTTTCCCCAATTTCAATATTGTTCTTCCTTGTGTCAAGTAAGTGAGCTGTGCGAAATTTCATCCAATTCGGATAATAAATGCGACCTGCACTTTGTTTACAAAAATACATGGTCGGATAGACGAACAGACGGGGAGACGGATATGTGTAAATTGTGTGTTTGATCACACAATAGTACAGCCAAGTCATTATATTGACCGATTGAGATACTTGTCTTCACATCGTACCGAATTAAGTACTGATTGGTATTGTTCCGATATATATTTCGTCCGATTTTATGTAGATTGTGCACCGACATCGTCCGATTAAGGTGAATTTTTTGAGTCTAAAATAATGTGTGTTTGTAGTAATCGATTTAGATGTAGATGCAGCTTCCACATATATTCTATGTTCGTTCGATTTTACGAAAACTGCATATCAAACTCCCAAGGTTTGTCCAATTGAGACGAAATTTTACATAACGTATTGATTTGAATCCAAGAAAATGTGTCTAAAGTTTCAATGAAATCGAAGTACATGTAGATGTAGCAGCAATACGTATTTTCGTCCGATTATATGTAAATGGTGCATAAACTACCCTGGTTTGTGCGATAACGGCGTAATTTCGCATGGTATGGGTTTGTTGGTATCGATTCGGATCTAAATGCACAATTTCGTATGATTTCGTCTAAATGGTGTACCAAATACCCTAATTGCTATGAAATTGTATACAGGGTAACTAATTAATGATACAATGAAGGGTACTAAGCTGCGGTTCAAATTTAGATGCGGCTCCTATATATTTTTGTCGGATATTATAAAATTATGCCCTAAATACATAACGATTGTTTGATTCAAATGGAATCTTTGACTGCATGCTTGTCTGTAAAATTTGCTTCAAATCGGTGCGGATTTACATATCGTTCTCATATATGGTTTTGTTCAATTGCATAATAATATACCATAGACCCCAAGTCTGCACGATTGACTTCAAATATTTAATTTAGTCCGATCCATATAGATACTATGTATGTTCATTCGCAGGATATTATACGTATGCACATCTCTGTAAATATCCAAATTGGTGTAAATATCCAAACGTCGTTTCATGACGTCACACATTTCCAATATAAATTATATTCACAAATATATGAAATTCTGACTTCGACCCCATGTCATATGTTAACCTCAATCCATAATGATATCAAATTTTAATGATGTAAATCTCAAAGTACCCAAATTAGAAATATATAATTTTTCCCTCACTAACTGAAATGGACTTTTTGCCGAAAAATTAGATTCCTGGCCCATTGTGTATTCTGTGGAGCATTAATGCATAACGATTATTCTGTATTGTTGACAAAATTGTAATCCGCTTATATGTATCACCCTGAAAGTACAGGATGACAAATTGAACAAACTTGAGTTAAATTTGAAATTGAATGTTATGGCAATTAAGTATTAAAACACGGTATAGAATTGGCGTGAAATATCCAACGTACCGAATTACGTGTATAAAGCTTAGCTAAGTCTGCCAGATTGATATCTCATATATCAATTTTATACATCTTTGGTATTTTCCTGATTCCTTCCTCGTAAGGGAAACCCCTAGTATTTAAAATCCGAACATATTTAAAATAATGAAACTCTGGTTTTAATTCTTAATCTTTAACCTCGTCGAACATCAAACAAAACTTCCATATATTTTTCTCCAACTTGTACATGACGCAAATTTCTGAGATTCTTTGAACACAAACAAAATACACAAAATATTTCACAAAATTTTTTGTACTCTGAAGTTAATAGAATTTCGTTACGTTTGTCATTTTGTTTCCGTTGGTTGTTGTTTTGTTAGTCGTGTTTTAGCTGCCAGAATACAACATGACTTTCATTAATTTGGTTAAGTTTGTCATACTGATGTGTTGTTCTTGCTCTTTTTTCGGGTTTTGTCGGAAACACCAAATGAATTTCTAATTTTTATGCTTTGCTTTTTCTCGGGTTTTGTTTTCTGTTGTTTGCCTAGAAGCTGGTTGCTATGTTAGTTGTAAAGAGGAGCGAAGAAAAGAAAAAAACACATCAAGAACATCACATCAATTGACAAGGAAAGAAAAAGGAAAATACGAATAAGTCAAGTAAAATACTTATAAAGAATTTCAAATAGGACAGAAATTTAATGATAGGAAAAAAGTGCGCAAATATTGGGTTGTAACGGAAGATGTCGAGGAAATATGGAATTTTTAGACCAACTGAAAGTAATCTATAAATGTAGGCCAGTCTGAAGAGGTTCTTTATATAAACTAGCCTGATGGTTGTCTCTATAGACCACAGATGAAGATGGTCTCTAAAAACCACAGCTGAAGATGCTCTCTATATAGACCACCTGAAGATGGTTTCTATATAGACCAGATGAAGATAGTCCCTATGTAGACCTGCTGAATGTGGTCTCTATATAGACCAGCTGAAGAGGGTCCCTATATAGACTAGCTAAAGATGGTCTCTATATAGACCAGCTGAAAATGGTCTCTATATAGACCAGCTGAAGATGGTCTTTATATAGACCAACTGAAGATGCCCTCTATATAGACCAACTGAAGATCGTCTCTATATAGACCAGCTGAAGATGGTCTCTATAGACCATAGCTTAAGATGGTCTCTATAGGCCATAGCTGAAGATGGTCTCTACAGAACACAAGTGAAGACTGTCTCTATAGACCACATCTGAAGATGGTCTCCAAAGGCCACAGCTGAAGATGGTCTCTATATAGACCAGCTGAAGATGGTCTCTATATAGACCAGCTGAAGATGGTCTCTATATAGACCAGCTGAAGATGGTCTCTATATAGACCAGCTGAAGATGGTCTCTATATAGACCAGCTGAAGATGGTCTCTATATAGACCAGCTGAAGATGGTCTCTATATAGACCATAGCTGAAGATGGTCTCTATGGACCATAGCTGAAGATGGTCTGTATAAACCACAGCTGAAGATGATCTGTATATAGACCAGCTGAAGATGGTCTCTATATAGACCAGCTGAAGATGGTCTCTATATAGACCAGCTGAAGATGGTCTCTATATAGACCAGCTGAAGATGGTCTCTATATAGACCAGCTGAAGATGGTCTCTATATAGACCAGCTGAAGATGGTCTCTATATAGACCAGCTGAAGATGGTCTCTATATAGACCAGCTGAAGATGGTCTCTATATAGACCAGCTGAAGACGGTCTCCATATAGACCAGCTGAAGATGGTCTCCATATAGACCAGCTGAAGATGGTCTCTATATAGACCAGCTGAAGATGGTCTCTATATAGACCAGCTGAAGATGGTCTCTATATAGACCAGCTGAAGATGGTCTCTATATAGACCAGCTGAAGATGGTCTCTATATAGACCAGCTGAAGATGGTCTCCATATAGACCAGCTGAAGATGGTCTCTATATAGACCAGCTGAAGATGTTCTCTATAGACCATAGCTGAAGATGGTCTCTATATAGACCAGCTGAAGATGGTCTCTATATAGACCAGCTGAAGATGGTCTCTATGGACCATAGATGAAGATGGTCTCTATGGACCATAGCTGAAGATGGTCTCTATAGACCATAGCTGAAGATGGTCTCTATAGACCATAGCTGAAGATGGTCTCTACAGACCACAGCTGAAGACTGTCTCTATAGACCACAGCTGAAGATGGTCTCTATAGACCACAGCTGAAGATGGTCTCTATATAGATCACAGCTAAAGATGGTCTCTATATAGACCAGCTGAAGATGGTATCTATAGAACAAAGCTGATGATGGGTTCTATAGACCAAC
This sequence comes from Musca vetustissima, assembly GCF_032173495.1. Taxonomy (NCBI): domain Eukaryota; kingdom Metazoa; phylum Arthropoda; class Insecta; order Diptera; family Muscidae; genus Musca; species Musca vetustissima. The sequence continues at coordinate 14,876 of NW_026877867.1, read as the reverse complement.
TGAAAATGGTCTGTATAGACCACAGCTGAAGATGGTCTCAATAGATCAGCTAAAGGAGATCTCTATATATAGACAGTTGAAGGTGGTTTCTATATATAAACCATTTGAAGTTGATTTCTATAGACCAGCCGGAGTTGAGTCTTTACAAAGCAGCCGGAGGTAGGTCCCCAGATTTTTTACAGACCACCTAAAGGCGTGCTCTGAGCTGAAGTCCAGGAATTATTCTGATAATTCTTTTCACCCGCCTTCACATCCTAATACACTAGTACCAACCAAAGAAACCTTTTAACATTTATGTTTATTCTCTTCAACAAATATTCGACTACAAAAACGTAATGAATTCGCTCTAACAGACTCACATCTATTGGATAATAAATTGACAAATGACATGATGTTTCAAAGACGAAATAGCAGTTAGTTGGCAAAAAATTGGAGTAGAGACAAAAAATGAGGCACATAAATAGACCAAAAAGGAAAACATCAATGGTTGGTTGCACACGCTCACACCCGCACACACACACGCGCGGCTTATCCAGCCCTAACGCACACGGCAACACACCTAGTCTGGCAGTCACTGCACACATCTCTACTTGTCACATTTTTGATGTTAAGGTGTTTTTGTTCACAATAGCGAAAATTTCACATCACATATTTTGATGTCAACAATTTTCTCACCACCCCCGCCAGTCTCCCTTAATGTTTCTTTCCCCAGATGGACTTTATTATAGTCGCAACAAAACCGACATCTAAAATTGCAATCACGTTTTTTATTAACGTTAAATTCATTACAATATAATTCATTTTGTGGTTACGTTCCTTCTATTCGTTCCATTCCATTGAATAACTGCCAAAGCTGAATCTAACAGAGAGACGACTTTCACCGTTGATAAATGAAGAGGGATGTTTAGCTGAAATTGGTTTTGATTGTTCGAAAATCGTGAGTTTATTTGTCTAGTCAAAGAGAAAAATGGCACATAGTTTGGCACATGTCTCAAAGGAGCTGGTCAAGTAGGTCTTAAGGCGATTAGTTACCAACCAAACAACAAATAGTTTGCCTATGCTTTGCTGAGCTTAACATAATGATAACGGACTTCCGCTATGACTTCTAAATTGAGGACATACATTTTGATATTTTTATTATTTGTTATAAGCGTTATAATTGAATTATCGGCACATTTTGGGAATAAAACAAAAATTTGGGAGCCATCAACACCATTGTCGATTAGTATTAGTGGATTACATAGATCTAGACCTGTTTCTGGAGGATACATATCAAAAGTAAATTCTCAATTCTTTTCAAGGTAGAAAAGAGAGCAAAAATACACTACCAATTTGTGTGTACAGTCCAAATTATTAGACTCGCTTCATTTTCGAATTATACAAATTGTACCCCCAAAATTATTTATGATTCTTATAAAAATTAAAATAGAGAATAATTTAAAATGATTTTCACGTCGATATTGCATTTGGTTTTCTCGATACTGGACTTTAATTTTTCAGAAATAATGTACTGTGTCTCCGGAAAGCGACGTCAAATTTTGTTCATATCCTATTTAGGATAGTTGCATTAAATCTGTGCACAGAAAGACGTTCTATAATTACGAAAAAAATCGGGGCTCAAAGATTTCATTTTGATAGATTGGGAATGGGACACTCGTTGATTATTTGAAACTCAATTAACCCTACGGTCAATAACCAAAAAATTATACGTAGATCAATAACCGTGGTACATTTGTACCCATCCAAATATATCTCTGTAATTCATTAAAAAATTGGACTATCGTGAGGTTTTTTGTTTTAAATTAGTCTATACGGATCTGATCTAGATATGGGAACTCGAAATTATATATACATTAAAATAATATATATTTAAATCCATTCTTAAATGATAATCTATAATTCGTTATAGCTTTCGAATGGGTTAATATAAAAAATGTTTGTTACCATATACGACTACAAAATACCAAATTGCAGCGAATTCGATTGAAAAATGCGCTCAAGAACCCCAAAATACCGAAAATTGGGTGTACCCTTATATGGGGGCTACCCGAAAAATGTTCATAATTTTCTGTGGAGAGATTGGAACCTATTAACAACTCAAAATACTAAATTACAGCCAACTCGGTTGAAAAATATGACTAAGACCCCAAAATACTGAAAATTAGGAGTTACCGTTATATGGGGGCTACTAGAAAAAATGGACCTATATGTATAATTTCTTGTAGGGACATTTAGTACCCAATAAGAACCCAATGTACCAAATTTCAGCGAATTCGGCAAAAAAACTCTCTCAAGAACCCAAAAATACCGAAATTTGGCGGGTACCCCTATATGGGAGCTATGCCTAAACGTTCACCGATATATCCCATCTTCGAACTTGACCTGCCTGCAGACAAAACACAACCCTATGCAAAATTTCATCACCATATCTCAATTCCTTCAGAAGGTAGCGTGATTACAACAGACGGACGGACGGACATGGCTAGATCGTCTTAGAATTTTACCCTGATCAAGAATATATATACTTTATAGGGTCGGATATGAATACTTCGATGAGTCACAAACGGAATGACAAAATTAATATACCCTTCATACTATGGTGGAGGGTATAAAAATGGGGTTATATGGGGGCTAGCCCAAAAGGGGGCGAATATTAATAATTTTTGGTGGAGAGATTTGTTACCATATACGACTACAAAATACCAAATTGCAGCAAATTCGGTTGAAAAATGCACTCAAGAACCCCAAAATACCGAAAATTGGGGGTGCCCTTATATGGGGGCCACCCGAAAAAATGGACCTGTGATCACAATTTTTTGTGGAGAGATTTGGAACCTATTAACAACTCAATATACTAAATTACAGCCAACTCGGTGGAAAGATACGATTAAGACCCCCAAATTCCGAAAATTAGGAGGTACCGTTATATGGAGGCTACTAGAAAAAGTAAACCTATATTTATAATTTTTTGTAGGGACATTTAGAACCCAATAAGAACCCAATGTACCAAATTTCAGCGAATTCGGCTAAAAAACGCGCTCAAGAACCCAAAAATACCGAAATTTGGTGGGTACCCTGATATGGGAGCTATGCCTAACGTGGGTCGATATATTCCATCTTCGAACTTAACCTGCCTGCAGACAAAAAACAACCCTATGCAAAATTTCAGCACTCTATCTCAATTCCTTCAGAAGATAGCGTGATTACAACAGACGGACGGACGGACGGACATGGCTAGATCGTCTTAGAATTTTACCCTGATCAAGAATATATATACTTTATAGGGTCGGATATGAATATTTCGATGAGTTACAAACGGAATAACAAAATTAATATACCCTTCATACTAAGGTGGAGGGTATAAAATTGGGGGTATATGGGGACTAGCCCTAAAAGGGGGCGAATATTAATAGTTTTTGGTGGAGAGATTTGTTACCTTATACGACTACAAAATACCAAATTGCAGCAAATTCGGTTGAAATATGCACTCAAGAACCCCAAAATACCGAAAATTGGGGGTACCCTTATATGGGGGGCTACTAGAAAAAGTGGACCTATATTTATAATTTTTGTAGGGACATTTAGAACCCAATAAGAACCCAATGTACCAAATTTCAGCGAATTCGGCTTAAAAACGCGCTCAAGAACCCAAAAATACCGATTTGGTGGGTACCCTGATATGGGAGCTATGCCTAAACGTGGACCGATATATCCCATCTTCGAACTTAACCTGCCTGCAGACAAAAAACAACCCTATGCTAAATTTCAGCACCCTGTCTCAATTCCTTCAGAAGGTAGCGTGATTACAACAGACGGATGGATATACGGACGGACGGACATGGCTAGATCATCTTAGAATTTTACCCTGATCAAGAATATATATACTTTATAGGGTCGGAAATGAATGAATCCAAATATCTCCATTATTAAAAATTTTATAGCATTTTTATTAACCGTAGGGTTAACATGAAGTCGGTTGAATATATCGTTAGCTAAAATGCAAAAAGGCGTAACTAACAAAAGCATAATTGTGTAGGAGAAGCAAAAAACAGTTGTGAATGAAAACTATAAACGTGTCAGGTGAAATGAAAAAGTATGCCCGGCAGGGTGATATTGCATGTGACGAATAATAGACTATAATTTTTTTTTAACAAATTTAGTTATTTAGTTTAATGACAATCATAACAATTAAATAAAGAATTTGAATTTTTTGTTAGTTACGCCTTTTTGCATTTATCAAATAAACCCACTTGTAGTCTTTTTGTTTTTTGTAAATAGAAGCTCTTTTTTGGACCGCAGACGTGTAAAACTTTGTCAACACATGTAGTTTATTGACATTCACAATATTCATTCAAAATGTCAATTTTCAATTTTTTTGTTAGTTTCGCCTTTTTGCATTTTAGCTGACGATATGGGCTATGTCTGCATTACAAAAAAAAAAAAAAAAAAAACAGCAATTACGTCATTCTATACTCAGTTTTGTACGTTGTGTAAAATTTCGGGTCAATCTGACAAAAATGAGGAGTTGGGACAGCATTTATTTAAAATTAGACAAAACTATTACTGTAAGCTATATCTAAACCGATTTCAACGAGACTTGTCACAGGTTAGTTTATACTAATTTCAGCACGTTTTATTCATATCGGCCATATTTTGGGTCCTCGGTGAATCATTCACTTAAAATCGGATGAAACTATATATGAGCTATATCTAAATCAGATCTGATTTCAACAAAACTTTGCATACATTAATCTGGACCTAATTATGTACGCTGTGCAAAATTGTCAATCGACCTAACATTGGGGCTTTCGTGCACCATTTACATAAAATCGAACAAAACTATATGTGGGAGATACATATAAATCTACACCGATTGCAACGAAACATGCAACAAGTTAGGTTTTTACTGGACAAGTTATTGCCTGAAGAGTTATGGTGTAAAATTGGACGAAAATACATATGGGAGCTATATCTAAATCTTGGTATTCACAAAATCTACCTATCTATGGGTCTACTTCGTTTCCTTTCGCATGTTGCAAACATATGGACAAAGACATAATACCCTGTACCACAATGTGGTGAAGAGTATAAAAAGGGAATTATTAATAATTTTCGGTGGAGAGATTTGCTACCAAAGAAGAATCCAAAATACAAAGTTATAGCTAATTCCGTTAAAAAACGTTCTAGAAAATCCCCAAAACAACGATATATTGAGGGTATTGTTATATGGAGAAAAATGGAAAGGAGATTTGGTACCTAATGATAATCAAAAACACCAAATTAAAACCTTTTCCCGTGTAAAACATGCCCAAAATCCTCAATATACTGAAAATTGGGAGGTACCAATATATGGAGGTTATACCTATATGGAGACCGATATAGCCCACCATCAAAATTTGCCTTTCAAAATATTAGTCTATGCAAAACTTCACAACTCTATCTTAATTTCTTCCAAAATATGAACACCCTATCTCTTATTCGTTATAAAGATAGACTCGTTTAGAAGTTTATTCTGATTAGGAATTTGTAAGGTCGAAAACGAGTGTTTTGGAATGCCTAAATTAATATACCCTCCATACTATGGTGGAGGGTATAACAATATAACACATCATTCTAGGCGCTATGTGATACGCTGTAAAAAATCTTATTCCGAACAACAATTAGATTGTGTGAAGAACTGAGGTGAAAATGGGCGAAAATATATGTGAGAACTATATACAAATCTGAACCCGTTTTATCAAATCGTTCTACTAACATTTTTTAAAATGGTCCACGCTTCCATAAACGTATCGATCGATATAAGTTTTTTTTTTGGATGTGCCCATCATTGTACAAAATCTGGCCCCATACAGGCACAATTCACCACCAAAGTAGCCTAAAAACAAAAATTAGAAGATAACCGGACATTATATAAATCCAAACGTGTCGTATATATGTGCATAGCGTTTTGACGTATACTTATTTCATATCGGATGATAAAATATAAGGAAGCTGTTTCAAATCTAGACCAATTTTGAAGGCTCAAAGACCGTACATGTTGTCTTTGCAAACAATTTAAATATAAGCTCCCAATGACGTCCGCCGAAATACATTTCTTTAGAATATTCACAAACAAATATATATTTTTAAAACCCACCCTCGAAATTCGCCATCCCCAAACAATTGTTTTAATGTTTTGTTATATTGAAATCTAAAATTATATTTATATTCTTCCCCTTCTGAATATATTAATATACAAATTCTTTTTTATTAACACAGTTATTCACTTAAAATGTTATCCATCAAATCAAATTGTAACTGTGAGCGTAACACTTTTTTTTGGGAATTTTATTTTCTACAACGTCTATTTTTGCCCTAATGCGATAAGAAACAATTTATCATAAAATTACATTACAGTTGAAAAGATACTTTTACTTGTCTTCAAGGTTTCCTCGTGGATATTTTTTATTTTCATTGAGTTTCCTTTCTTTTTGCTACAAGTATCTGGTTGACAAAGTTTTGAAGATTCACTGAAAATAGCCTTGAGGCCCAAAAGGAAATATGAAATAGTGGTTTGATATTAATATTTGGTGGTTGGGTTAAATTTAAATGGGGTGGGCACAGATAAAAGAAATTTAGTGTAGAGAGTAAACTAAAAGGAAATTTTAAATCAAAATTATGGCGAAAATGAATGGAAGTTTAATCGATGTGATCGCAGCATACCGAATGGTGTGTTTCATGTTGACTTAATGTTGGTCCATTTTGGCATAACTTTCCTACACACTTTGACCGATTTAACACAAATGGTACATCAAGGACCCTAAGTCTGCTGGATTGCATTTTGCCAGCAATTGTAGAATTACATGTGTATTGATTGATTGAAATCGGATACTATATTAATATAGATATCATACCCATAAGTTGTCAGGAGTTTACTTTACTTTCTTTACTATTTTTATACCCTTCACCACTTAACTGTGATACAGGGTATTATGTCTTTGTGCATATTTTTGTAACATGCTAAAGGAATGGAGATAGACCCATGTTTCCTTTGTAAGGATATATTATAAACCTTGAAATGTAAGCACTCCGCAACCTCTTGTCGTTATAAAAAATTACCTCAAAAAGAGAAAAAAATATCGCATGCGATTTACTATAGTGATCCCTAATCCAAAAATAGTATAATTGTTGGCAATGGAGGAATACTCTTGGAATGATAAAATGAGGAGAAACGATATTAGGGTATACTGAAATTAGGATATAAATAATACCCAAGAGAAGAAAAGTCCCAAAATTTAAAAAATTATATTTCTTGTCTGATTTCATCCGTCTCTGTATAAGGTTGTTTGATATGATAGATAGTATGATATTGCTAACAATTAACTGGTGGTAGTATTGTTTTCCATGACATCAAACGCGTTATCGAATAATACAGCGACTAACTTCAACCTATATTCATAAATTACGAAGAAAGAAACTTCCTTTTTCCACGTGAAGCTACAGACCTACTTAGAAATTATAAAATTATATATAATAAAGTATAAAAATTATTCGAAGTCATCCTGTCAACAACTACTACTTTCGTGGCAATACTAGTAAGGACATTTTTGGAACCTATTTTGGCGGAGGTATTTTATACAAAAATCCATTTATGCACAAATATTTATTCATTATCCTTAAAATTTCATTTATTGTACTCCAAAATTGGTTTCCTATAAATTCTTGATCACTACCAACTCAATCTGAACGGATCTACCATTCCACATTTTTGGTTGATGACGTTTACCTAAGAATCTCCGGCTTCAGATCACTCATAATATGTTGGCAAATAAAAAAAAATATCATCGATTTTTTAGTGAAAAAATTGCATCCATTCCCTAATGTACTTCAATTGGATCAGGCCAGTATCGTAAAAAGGCAACATAAACTATTCTATCATTGTGTTCTGAAATCCCTAATTGATAAAAATTCTGGGATTAAGATCTTCGCCAGAAATCTACAAAGGAAAGGTTCTTAGGGCTAAAAGCCATATTGGGTTAGTTCCAAAAAGTAGAGCTTCATTTGACAAAAACCAATTCCAATAAAAAAGGAGAGAATATACCTCCATTGGATACCAACACCGCAGGCTTTTCGCTCATTCATCAACAACATCAGTCATCTCGCGCCTACCATCAGTAATTGATGAAGACGAAAGTACGGTGTGCGGGTGTATGAAAGAAAATTAGAATAATATGGATATAATTTTCTAATTGAACACCAAAAAATGGTAAAAAAATAAGTAATATCTAAAAAAATCATCATCAAAATAATATAATTTTTATGAATGAATTAGAAAAAGGAGTGTGAATATCAAAAAAATCGCCAGCATATGGGTAAATTTATTTATTTTCTTTTTCATTGTTTCTGATATCTAATTTTTTTAAACATTTTTTTAACTAATTTATAAGAAAAAACTTCAATGAATAAAAATTTCTTAAGGTTATTTTAATTACTATTATTAAGGTCTAGATATATATTTATGGGTTAAAATAAATAAAAATCACAATATGATTTGCTAAACTAAAGATTTTGTTTCTTGCAAGGCAGAGAGGAGTTAGGTAAACTCTCTTTTGGGTCCCGATAAAATTTGAAAGTGGAAAAGGTTGGGGTGGGTTGGAGATGGACCTTATAACATCTTTTTATTCTCATATTCAGTCAAATGGGTTTTTTGTTTGTATTTTGACTGATTTGGTCCTGTTTTTTTAACGATAGCATCAACAGTATCATATAATATCAAGGGAGTCTATAATAAAATAATTATGTACAAAATTATGTCGAAGGGGAGAGCAACAACTCCCCCAAAACCGACTAGCTAGCAATTTAAAGGCTCCCATCGTCTCTTGTCTTTCCGGCATTCTGGACCTATTAATAGACCTGATAAGTATCGTTGAATAGTAGCCAGCAGTTCTTAAACAAGACCAGTAAGGAAAGTAGTAAAGTCGGACTGGGCCGACTATATGATACCCTTCACCACTTTGGGGATATCCTACATATGTATCTTTACAGATGTCGTCTTTTCGAAGGAACATTGATTTCATACTTTTTAAATAGACTTTAAGCTAACCTTACGCATGCTATTTGGTATGCTTCACTGTTTAAAATGTAATACCAATCAAGCACCCATTGATAATTTGGTTAACAATCAACATGAATTTATACTAATTTCAGTACGTTTTGCCTAGCTATGGGCCTTTAGTACACCATTTACTTAAAATCGGACGAATATATATATATATATAGGAGCTATATGCAAATCTGAACCAATTTCAAGAAAACTTGACACACACAAGGTTATTGTAACTTCAGTACATTTTACAAAATTCTGTGCGGGTCGACCAATCTTTGGTTCTTTAGTGCACAATTTACATTAAATCGGACGAAAATATATCTTGGAGCTATATCTAAATCTGAGTAGTTTTTGACGAACACATCATTCTGGACCCAATTCAGAGCCCTATGCCAAATTTCCTGCAAATCAAAAGATATGTAGGGACTGTGAAGGCCCATTTTCTTTAAATCGGGCGAAAATATATATGGGAGCTATATATAAATCTGACCCAATTTTCTCGAAACTTGGCACACGCCATTCTTGACCTTATTCAGTACTTTGTGCCAAATATCGTGCAAATCGAAAAATATATAGGGACTTTGGTGCCCCATTTACATTAAATCGGTGCCCCATTTAAATTAAACATATACGGGAGCTATATATAAATCTGGACCGATTTTCGCGAAACTTAGCACACCTCATTCTAGACTTAATTCAGTACGCTGTGCCAAATTTCATGCAAATCGAAAGGTATATAGCAACTTTGGTGCACCATTTACATAGAATCGGACAAAACTATATATGGGAGCTATATCTAAATCTGAACCGATTTTCTTGGCACACATCACTCTGCGCCTAATTCAGTACTCTATGCCAAATTTCATGCAAATCGAATGATATAGACGGACTTTGGTGCCCCATTTACCTTAAATCGGACGAAACTACATATGGAAGCTATATCTAAATCTGAACCGATTTTCTCGAAACTTAACACACATCATTCACGACCTAATCCAATTCTATGTGCCAAATTTCACGCAAATCGAATGATATATAGGGACTTTGGTGCCCCATTTACCTTAAATCGGACGAAATTATATATGAGAGCTATATCTAAATCTGAACCGATTTTCTCGAAACTTGGCACACATCATTCTGGACCTAATTCAGTACTCTGTGCTAAATTTCATGCAAATCGAAAGATATAGAGGGACTTTGGTGCCCCATTTACCTTTAATCGGACGAAAACATATATGGGAGCTATATCTAAATCGGAACCGATCTTTCCCAATTTCAATAGGGTTCGTCCTTGGGCCAAATAAGTGACTTGAGCCAAATTTCATCCAAATCGGATTATAAATGCGAACTGTACTTTGTTCACAAAAATACATGGACGGACAGATAGACGGACGGACAGACGGACATGCGTAAATCGACTCAGAAAGTGATTCTATGCATATTCTCAAAAGGAACTATGTGTCTATCTCGTTTCCTTTTGCCTGTTACAAACATATGCACAAAGACATAATACCCTGTACCACAGTGTGGTGAAGGGTATAATGACTACAATTATTGGGAGAAGTGAAAATGTGCATTATACCTTTTGAGAATATGCATAGAATCACTTTCTGAGTCGATTTATGCATGTCTGTCCGTCTGTTGATGTTAAATTGTAAACAAAGTACAGGTCGCATTTATAATCCGATTTGAATGAAATTTCGACCAGTCCGTTCATTGGCCCAGGGACGAACCCTATTGAAATTGGAGAAAATCGGTTCAGATTTAGATAAAGCTCCCATATACATTTTCGTTCGATTTAAGGTAAATGGTGTACTAAAGTCCCTGAAAATTATTGAATTGGCAGGAATTTTGGCACAGTGTACTGAATTAAGTCCAGAATGATGTGTGCTAAGTTTCGTGACAGTCGGTTCAGATTTAGATATAGCTCCCATGAATATATATATATATATATATATATTCATCCAATTTAAGGTAATAGGTGCACCAAAGGTCCTATATATCATTCGATATGCACGAAACTTGGCATAGCGTACTGAATTGCATCTATACTAACGTGTACTCAGTTTACAAAAAAAAAAAATCGATTTGCAAGAATTTTGGCATAGCGTACTGAATGACGTGTATTAAGTTTCGTGAAAATCGGTTCAGATTTGGATATAGCTTCCATATATAGATTCGGCAGATTTTAGGTAAGTGGTGCACCAAAGTCCCTGAAAATCATTATATTTGCGTACTGAATTATGTGCAGAATGACGTGTGCTATGTTTCGTAAAAATCGGTTCAGATTTAGATATAGCTCCCATTTATAGTTTCGTCCGATTGTTGGTAAATGATGCACCAAAGTCCCTGAAAATCGTTCAATACTGATTTAAGTCTAGAATGATGTGTGCAACGTTTCGTGAAAATCGGTTCAGATGTAAATATAGCTCCCATATATATTTTCGTCCGATTTAAAGTAAATGGTGCACTTAAGATCCATAGCTAGACCGATTGACACAACGTACACAAATTAATATAAAGTAGTAATTTATATAACTTTTACTCATTCATGTTAATTGCACACCAAATAATCAATTGGTGTCTGATTGAGATTAAATTTTAAACAGTGTAGGGGTTAATGTTAGTCGGTTTAGATATAAATTAAGATTACATATTTAAGTTCGTTCAATTGCATGTCAATGTTCCTTCAAAAAGGCGACGTCTTTTAGGATACATATGTAGAATACTCCCAAAGTGGTGAAGGGTATCATATAGTCGGCCCAGTCCGAGTTTACTACTTTCCTTACTGGTTTTTTACCCATTCAAATATTTTTGGGTCATATTATGTTGCAGGATGTTACAAAATATCATGTTCCAAATTAAACATACGTGCTTTAGAGACATTTAAAAATCCAAACAAGGCAAAAACTACAAAAAATAAATCTACATAATTTGTTTGCGTACAATTTGATTAGTTTTTAATGCCAAAACGGATATTCACACCAAACGTAGAAAAACATAAATGCAACTGCAAAAACTTAATTAAAATTTTAATTGTATTAGCAAAACAAAAAAAGAAAAATTAATCCAACAAAAACACATACCAAAACTTTAATAATTCCCGTTTCATCGCTCGATTGTTCATCTAAAAATTTAATAATTCATTTTTTATAGCCGATAATTGTATAGAATTTACATTTTGTACTAATATTTAATTTTTGCTTATTAAAATTTAATTTTTAACTGTTTACATATTCTGGCTAATTAAATAATCATTGTGTTTGCAAAAGTGGAAATCTGTGCTATGCAGAAAATGCTGTGGCATTTAGTTTTTTCTGTACATAAAAAAAAAAAATAAATTTATAATTAAATCAGCAATAATCTGAGTGTGGAATATGAAAAAATGAAAAATATTTTTGTTTTGCTAACCAAATAATATCTTTATTAGTAACAGATCATTATTAATTACAACAAAATGTTATCATTCAATACGGTACTTATGTCCGGAATGAAATGTGTTGTAGCAGCAAGTTCAAATTGACTTTAAATTCATATGGGCATTTCAATACTCTACATCAAAAACTTGACTAAACACAAATTTTTACAGAGAAATATTATAAAATCTTTTGTAGCTTAGGATCTACCACAAAAGATGTTATATATTTACCAAAAATGTAATATATTTGGGGGTGTGAAATATATCTAAGGTCAGTCTAAAATAATTTCTACCAGGTAATCAATCATGAAGGCGGTGGAAAATGTTGACATATAGGGTCCCTCAATATTCTCTCAATCTTGCCAATAATATCTCCCAACTAATAAGCCCAACAACAATTTGTGTAGTGTACACATTTACAAAATATTTAATATTAAAAATTAAAAATCCTTACCAACACATTAATATGATACAAATTATATTACAACAACAAAAACAACAATAATATCAAAAATAAAAACCATAGCTTTGGCATTTTTGTCGGCATTTTTAATCTTTTGTTTTGGCACCGAAAATGGCAACAAAATGCAAAAACAACAAATAAATAAATTTCCATTTAGATTCAAATCCATTCGATGCGAATGAGTAGCTTAAAAATATTGGCAGTCTGTTCAAACTATGTAAGCGGATAAATTATTTTTTAAAACAATAACAATAGTGTATACATGAACATTTATGCTTACTTATATACAAAATAACATTGATACTGAACAAATGTATAATAACGACCGCATAAATACAATGTTCGTGGTTACATTGCGGTTATAATGTTTAAAACTTGGAAATAAAACAACTATAAAGATAGTTATTTTCTCAGGTTGGAACACTAGGCTATGATCTTCATAATATCGAAAATTATACTGGGTCGGGCTATATTAAACAATTTAAAACAATGCTAAGTTTGGCACGCCCAAACATTTGATAACCTCTACATTCAAAATATGTAAAATTAAGGAGAGCTCTAGGAGAAACCTCATGTTATGATGGGATCTTGAATATACCCGAAAAGGAGTGAATAAAAAGATGATTACCTAATAAGGGGGCTAGCGTTTTATAAAGCAATACCAAAGCGGAAATCATTTTCAGTACAGATATGTGGGGGAGCCGTTATATGGGCGCTACACTCAACCTTGGTTTAATATTAATACTTTTTAGTACAAGGACGTTCTATACAATGAGAACCCAAAATACAAAATTACAGCCAATTTGATGAAAAAAAAAACGTTTCAAAAATCCCTAAAGTACCGAGTAGTGGAGTGAGCCGTTATGTAGCGGCTAACCGGAAATTAATAATTTTTGGTACAGACATGAACTATACAATGAGGACACATAATACCAAATTACAGCCAAATCAGTCCTAAATCGCCAAAATACCAAATATTGGGGGCTACCTTGAAACTTGATTCAATATTAGTAATGTTTAGTATGGACATGTGCTATACAATAGGAACCAAAAGTACCAAAATATAGCCAATTCGGTTGTACGTACTGAATATTGGTTGTACCGTTATATGGGGGTAACAATGAAACTTGGGTCAATGTTTATAATTTTTGGTACGGGTATGTGCTATACAATAAGAACCCAAACCAGTTCAAAAGTCGAACGGGGACGACAATATGATACCCTTCACCATTTTCGGTAATTACAAGAGATGATAATGTGTACAATATCCTCTTGATAGAAGATACATAGCATCTTTGAATGACCATTGACAAGGAATCGGGTAAAAAACAAATGTGATATAAATAGATGTTTGAACCAATAAAAACCTTACACATGCCATTCTGAAACCTATAAAAAACATGCATGTAAATCAGGCAGACTTGAATTTTTGGTGTAATATTTGTATAAAAATCGGCAAAATTTTATGTGGGAGATATATGTAAATCTAAACCGATTTCAACAAAACTTCAACACATCAAAGTTGACTGTTCAAAATGTTATCTAAATCGGATCTATATTGGGAGTTTGGTGCACCATTTACATAAAATCGTACGAAACTATACATGGGAGCAGGGACGTACGCATGGCCTGTGCCCCTCCCGAAATAATTTTTTCACAGTAAATGTTTGTTTGCAACAGCAATTTTTTTCATTTTGTACTAAAAACAAATGTACCTAATTGAGCAACCGTTGCATACACTATTTGTTTTTGTTATCGCTCTATATTCAATTTACTACCCTCTGCCAAATGCCGTGTAAATTGACAAAAAACATAAGCCCCTCGGTGAACAATTTATATAAAATCGAACGAAAATATATATATAAGAACTATATTTCGAGGTGGAGGCTATACACAAATATAGCCTCATA